>NC_085136.1:131839542-132094050 GCF_035046485.1 Aedes albopictus | reverse complement strand
TTGCCTACGCCAGATACACGCATAAAAATCCGTTCCGAAAACCGTCCACAACCAGTCACGTTATTCGGAACAAGCACGATTTTCGTTTACGAAAATACACCATGAATAAAAATCGCGTTCTCGTGTACCCTGTTCCGCCACAAAAATGTAACGCCTGAGTAACGCACCAGCTCAAGATCAAAAACCATATTATCGTGAAATGTGTTCAGATATCTATGATTTTTGTTCGCATATATTGAACCTAGTTCACGGTACACGGTGTTTAGTTCACACGCGTGGGAACACAAATCACGGGAATTAGAACTAGTTCATGGTCTGCAATAATCGTTCCGGCAATTGTGAAGCAAATCACGGCTAGAGGATCGTTGTTCACGGTCTGATATTTTTTGCAAATTGAAAGCAAAGAAAAATGCACTTAATGGTCTGGACACTGCTTCAGACGAATTTTAGACATCATCTTCGGCACAATTTAGACATTTCCACGATTTGGCTAGAAAATGGGTCAACGGATCATCATAATTCTATCACTGATGCATTCGAGGAGTACTCCGACATGTTCGTACGAAAAATAAATAACCGGGAAAGTAGTAAAAACGGGAAAATTTTAGGGGCACTTCTCTACAGAACCTTAGAGAACTACATGTCAAACAACGTAGTAGGCAGGCAGTACGACGTTTGCCGGGACAGCTAGTTGTAAAATACTTTGTTAACACCGTACTTACATGGCATTTCCAAATCTGATTAAAAATCCATAGTATCTTAATTTTAGGCAGGGCGCAACAGTGAGAATCTCGCCATCTGTTTGTGCCAGCATTCCGGGGAATTCGAGACGCACTTTCACTCTCAATCATCAGAAAAACCACCACAATCACTCACTAACATTATAAACAATCAATAGTAATTTGCTTTTCGAATTAAAAACCGTTTTTAACGCCGAAAACCGGACACCAGAACTCTGCAAAAGACTACTAGACTCCTTTGCGCGGCACTTGTGCGACTACCCGTGTGTAGTGATGTCGCAAATTAATCGATTATCCCAACTAATCGATTAATCGTTCAACTAATCGATTAAATTTTAATCGAGTAGCGCCTTTCTCGATTATTCCGATAATCGATTATTTGTTTCGATCATTTCATCGATTATTAAAAAAACGTGATACAGAGAAACAGTCATCATACTCTGCTCGCTTCCCATCGATCATCTTTTCAACACTAGTTTGTGTTATGGGTTAAAAAAAGAACAGGGGTTTGGGACCCTAGAAGTGCCATAGTGAAGGAATTTTAAAAAAATATTGGAACGGGCCTTCACAGTTTATGACCAACGTTTGCTTGGGAAACTTGGGGTGTTCAGTTGTTATGTTGATTAGAACGTGCATATATTTAGGCGCTTTCGAATGCTCACACAATGTTGTCTGGATCAAGCAGAGCCAAAGTTTTGATTATGTCTTTTCCAATGCATTGCCACTTGTTCTTGGTAAATCAATCATAATAGAATCTAAATCTGGTTTTGAACCTCTTAACAAAGCGTAGTTTGACGAAATGGAATCAATTCTGTAAATTAGAACAGGATTACACCAATAAACGCCTAAACGTATGTAATTCCATTGCAGAAACATGCCCCGTAAACAATCTGCTCTACATCAACATTCTGACTATTTTTTCAATAAATGGCCACTTATTTTCGGTAAATCGATCATAGTCGATTCCAAATCTAGATCGGTTTTGTTTCCCTGCGGCCATTCCACCCTTGACGGAATTACATACATTTAGGCGTATTCCGCTCAGCAACATAAATTGGAACTTCAAGGGTTAATAATTGTAATGTTAGTGCTGTAGTCAATCCAGAAGAGTTGGAAATTAGGGTAAACTAATCTATTTAGGGTAAATGGTCCTATTATCAAGACCACATATCCCTCCTTAGAACCATTAATAACGAAATAACTTATTGAACAAATTTATTGACTTTTTATCCACTTTAACGCAAAGGGTGGGAGATTGTGACGACGTAGTGTCCTGGCGATCCTTAAGGATCATTCCCAAGGACATTTGCTACAAATCCTGTGCACAGAACATTGAGCCATTTTATTTTTTGGTGATGTATTTGATGATATAAGTCGAATAATGAATTATTCTAGCATATTGGCGTTTTCATCCACTTTAACGCAAAGGGTGGGAGATTGTGACGACGTAGTGTCCTGGCGATCCTTGAGGATCATTCCCAAGGACATTTGCTGCAAATTCTGTGGACTGAACATTGAGCCATTTTATTTTCTGGTAATGTGTTCCATGAAATAAGTCGAAAAATGAATTATTCTAAGGAATTGACTTTTTTATCCACTTTAACGCAAAGGGTGGGAGATTGTGACGACGTAGTGTCCTGGCGATCCTTGAGGATCATTCCCAAGGACATTTGCTGCAAATCCTGTGGACTGAACATTGAGCCATTTTATTTTCTGGTAATGTGTTCGATGAAATAAGTCGAAAAATGAATTATTCTAAGGAATTAACTTTTTTATCCACTTTAACGCAAAGGGTGGGAGATTGTGACGACATAGCGTACTGGTGATCCTCAAGGATCATTCCCAAAGACATTTGCTGCAAATCCTGTAGACTGAACATTGAGCCATTTTATTTTCTGGTAATGTGTTCGATGAAATAAGTCGAAAAATGAATTATTCTAGTAAATTGGCGTTTTCATCCACTTTAACGCAAAGGGTGGGAGATTGTGACGACGCAGTGTCCTGGCGATCCTTAAGGATCATTCCCAAGGACATTTGCTGCAAATCCTGTGGACTGAACATTGAGCCATTTTATTTTCTGGTAACGTGTTCGATGAAATAAGTCGAAAAATGAATTATTCTAAGGAATTGACTTTTTTATCCACTTTAACGCAAAGGGTGGGAGATTGTGACGACGTAGTGTCCTGGAGATCCTTGAGGATCATTCCAAAGGACATTTGCTGCAAATTCTGTGGACTGAACATTGAGCCATTTTATTTTCTGGTAATGTGTTCGATGAAATAATTCGAAAAATGAATTATTCTAGTAAATTGGCGTTTTCATCCACTTTAACGCAAAGGGTGGGAGATTGTGACGACGCAGTATCCTGGCGATCCTTAAGAATCATTCCCAAGGACATTTGCTGCAAATCCTGTGGACTGAACATTGAGCCATTTTATTTTCTGGTAATGTGTTCGATGAAATAAGTCGAAAAATGAATTATTCTAGTAAATTGGCGTTTTCATCCACTTTAACGCAAAGGGTGGGAGATTGTGACGACGCAGTGTCCTGGCGATCCTTAAGGATCATTCCCAAGGACATTTGCTGCAAATCCTGTGGACTGAACATTGAGCCATTTTATTTTCTGGTAACGTGTTCGATGAAATAAGTCGAAAAATGAATTATTCTAAGGAATTGACTTTTTTATCCACTTTAACGCAAAGGGTGGGAGATTGTGACGACGCAGTGTCCTGGAGATCCTTAAGGATCATTCCGAAGGACATTTGCTACAAATCCTGTGCACAGAACATTGAGCTATTTTATTTTTTGGTGATGTATTTGATGATATAAGTCGAATAATGAATTATTCTAGTATATTGGCGTTTTCATCCACTTTAACGCAAAGGGTGGGAGATTGTGACGACGTAGTGTCCTGGCGATCCTTGAGGATCATTCCCAAGGACATTTGCTGCTAATCCTGTGGACTGAACATTGAGCCATTTTATTTTCTGGTAATGTGTTCGATGAAATAATTCGAAAAATGAATTATTCTAGTAAATTGGCGTTTTCATCCACTTTAACGCAAAGGGTGGGAGATTGTGACGACGCAGTATCCTGGCGATCCTTAAGAATCATTCCCAAGGACATTTGCTGCAAATCCTGTGGACTGAACATTGAGCCATTTTATTTTCTGGTAACGTGTTCGATGAAATAAGTCGAAAAATGAATTATTCTAAGGAATTGACTTTTTTATCCACTTTAACGCAAAGGGTGGGAGATTGTGACGACGTAGTGTCCTGGAGATCCTTAAGGATCATTCCGAAGGACATTTGCTACAAATCCTGTGCACAGAACATTGAGCTATTTTATTTTTTGGTGATGTATCTATATATATAAAAGTCAATGTATGTAAGTTTGTATGTTTGTATGTTTGTATGTTTGTATGTATGTATGTATGTATGTTCCAGCATAACTCCGGAATGCCTCAACCAATTTCAACCAAATTTGGTATACACATTTGTTAAATTAAGGAGGTGGTTATAAGGGTTTTGGAATTCAAGATGGCGGCTTGGGTTCCAAGATGGCGGCCAAAACGTCAGAAGGCATGCTATTTAACGGTAAATCTTTTACGAATACTATGCAATATGAGTATCTATCAATCGGGCTTGATGAGTAGAAGTCAAAAATCAATATCCGACGCCATTTTGGAATCCAAGATGGCGGCCCTTAATCCAAGATGGCGGACAATAATCCAAGATGGAATGGTGGTTTGAGCTATGATACCATGCAATATGGGTATCTATCAATCGGGCTTGACGAGTAGAAGTCAAAAATAGATATTTGACGCCATTTTGGTATCCAAGATGGCGGACCATAATCCAAGATGGCGGCCATGGAATGGTGGTTTGAGCTATGAGACCATGCAATATGGGTATCTATCGATCGGGCTTGATGAGTACAAGTCAAGAAAGATATTTGACGCCATTTTGGAATCCAAGATGGCGGACCATAATCCAAGATGGCGGCCATGGAATGGTGGTTTGAGCTATGATCCCATGCAATATGGGTATCTATCAATCGGGCTTGATGAATAGAAGTCAAAAATCAATATCCGACGCCATTTTGGAATCCAAGATGGTGGCCCTTAATCCAAGATGGCGGACAATAATCCAAGATCGAATGGTGGTTTGAGCTATGATACCATGCAATATGGGTATCTATCAATCGGGCTTGATGAATAGAAGTCAAAAATCAATATCCGACGCCATTTTGGAATCCAAGATGGCGGACCGTAATCCAAGATGGCGGCCATGGAATGGTGGTTTGAGCGAATATACCATGCAATATGGGTATCTATCAATCGGGCTTGGCGAGTAGAAGTCAAAAATAGATATTTGACGCCATTTTGGAATCCAAGATGGCGGCCATGGAATGGTGGTTTGAGCTATGATCCCATGCAATATGTGTATCTATGAATCGGGCTTGATGAGTAGAAGTCAAAAATCAATATCCGACGCCATTTTGGAATCCATGATGGCGGCCCTTAATCCAAGATGGTGGACAATAATCCAAGATGGAATGGTGGTTTGAGCTATGATACCATGCAATAAGGGTATCTATCAATCGGGCTTGACGAGTAGAAGTCAAAAATAGATATTTGACGCCATTTAGGAATCCAATGTGGCGGACTATAATTCAAGATGGCGGCCATGGAAAGTTGGTTTGAGCTATGATACCATGCAATAAGGGTATCTATCGATCGGGCTTCATGAGTAGAAGGCAAAAATAGATATTTGACGCCATTTTGAAATCCAAGATGGCGGCCATGGAATGGTGGTTTGAGCTATGATACCATGCAATATGAGTATCTATCAATCGGGCTTGGCGAGTAGAAGTCGAAAATAGATATTTGACGCCATTTTGGAATCCAAGATGGCGGACCATAATCCAAGATGGCGGCCATGGAATGGTGGTTTGAGCTATGATCCCATGCAATATGGGTATCTATGAATCGGGCTTGATGAGTAGAAGTCAAAAATCAATATCCGACGCCATTTTGAAATCCAAGATGGCGGCCCTTAATCCAAGATGGCGGACAATAATCCAAGATGGAATGGTGGTTTGAGCTATGATACCATGCAATATGGGTATCTATCAATCGGGCTTGACGAGTAGAAGTCAAAAATAGATATTTGACGCCATTTTGGAATCCAAGATGGCGGACCATAATCCAAGATGGCGGCCATGGAATGGTGGTTTGAGCTATGAGACCATGCAATATGGGTATCTATCGATCGGGCTTGATGAGTACAAGTCAAGAAAGATATTTGACGCCATTTTGGAATCCAAGATGGCGGACCATAATCCAAGATGGCGGCCATGGAATGGTGGTTTGAGCTATGATCCCATGCAATATGGGTATCTATCAATCGGGCTTGATGAATAGAAGTCAAAAATCAATATCCGACGCCATTTTGGAATCCAATATGGTGGCCCTTAATCCAAGATGGCGGACAATAATCCAAGATCGAATGGTGGTTTGAGCTATGATACCATGCAATATGGGTCTCTATCAATCGGGCTTGGCGAGTAGAAGTCAAAAATAGATATTTGACGCCATTTTGGAATCCAAGGTGGCGGACCATAATCCAAGATGGCGGCCATGGAATGGTGGTTTGAGCTATGATCCCATGCAATATGGGTATCTATCAATCGGGCTTGATGAGTAGAAGTCAAAAATCAATATTCGACGCCATTTTGGAATCCAAGATGGCGGCCCTCAATCCAAGATGGTGGACAATAATCCAAGATGGAATGGTGGTTTGAGCTATGATACCATGCAATATGGGTATCTATCAATCGGGCTTGACGAGTAGAAGTCAAAAATAGATATTTGACGCCATTTTGGAATCGAAGATGGCGGACCGTAATCCAAGATGGCGGCCATGGAATGGTGGTTTGAGCGATTATACCATGCAATATGGGTATCTATCAATCGGGCTTGGCGAGTAGAAGTCAAAAATAGATATTTGACGCCATTTTGGAATCCAAGATGGCGGCCATGGAATGGTGGTTTGAGCTATGATCCCATGCAATATGTGTATCTATGAATCGGGCTTGATGAGTAGAAGTCAAAAATCAATATCCGACGCCATTTTGGAATCCATGATGGCGGCCCTTAATCCAAGATGGTGGACAATAATCCAAGATGGAATGGTGGTTTGAGCTATGATACCATGCAATAAGGGTATCTATCAATCGGGCTTGACGAGTAGAAGTCAAAAATAGATATTTGACGCCATTTAGGAATCCAATGTGGCGGACTATAATTCAAGATGGCGGCCATGGAAAGTTGGTTTGAGCTATGATACCATGCAATAAGGGTATCTATCGATCGGGCTTCATGAGTAGAAGGCAAAACTAGATATTTGACGCCATTTTGAAATCCAAGATGGCGGCCATGGAATGGTGGTTTGAGCTATGATACCATGCAATATGAGTATCTATCAATCGGGCTTGGCGAGTAGAAGTCGAAAATAGATATTTGACGCCATTTTGGAATCCAAGATGGCGGACCATAATCCAAGATGGCGGCCATGGAATGGTGGTTTGAGCTATGATCCCATGCAATATGGGTATCTATGAATCGGGCTTGATGAGTAGAAGTCAAAAATCAATATCCGACGCCATTTTGAAATCCAAGATGGCGGCCCTTAATCCAAGATGGCGGACAATAATCCAAGATGGAATGGTGGTTTGAGCTATGATACCATGCAATATGGGTATCTATCAATCGGGCTTGACGAGTAGAAGTCAAAAATAGATATTTGACGCCATTTTGGAATCCAAGATGGCGGACCATAATCCAAGATGGCGGCCATGGAATGGTGGTTTGAGCGATTATACCATGCAATAAGGGTATCTATTGATCGGGCTTGATGAGTAGAAGTCAAAAATAGATATTTGACGCCATATTTGAATCCAAAGATGGCAGACCATAATCCAAGATGGCAGCCATGGAATGGAGGTTTGAGCGATTATACCATGCTATATGGGTATATATCAATCGGGCTTGACGAGTAGAAGTCAAAAATAGATATTTGATGCCATTTTGGAATCCATGATGGCGGACCATAATCCAAGATGGCAGCCATGGAATGGTGGTTTGAGCTATGATCCCATGCAATATGGGTATCTATCAATCGGGCTTGATGAGTAGAAATCAAAAATCAATATCCGACGCCATTTTGGAATCCAAGATGGCGGACAATAATCCAAGATGGAATGGTGGTTTGAGCTATGATACCATGCAATATGGGTATCTATCAATCGGGCTTGACGAGTAGAAGTCAAAAATAGACATTTGACGCCATTTTGGTATCCAATATGGCGGACCATAATCCAAGATGGCGGCCATGGAATGATGGTTTGAGCAATGATACCATGCAATATGGGTATCTATCGATCGGGCTTGATGAGTACAAGTCAAAAAAAGATATTTGACGCCATTTTGAAATCCAAGATGGTGGACTATAATCCAAGATGGCGGCCATGGAATGGTGGTTTGAGCGATTATACCAAGCAATATGGGTATCTATCGATCGGGCTTGACGAGTAGAAGTCAAAAGTAGATATTTGACGCCATTTTGAAATCCAAGATGGTGAACCATAATCCAAGATGGCGGTGGTTTGAGCTATGATGCCATGCAATATGGGTATCTATCGATCGGGCTTGATGAGTAGAAGTCAAAAATCAATATCCGAAGCCATTTTGGAATCCAATATGGCGGACTATAAATTCAATATGGCGGACCATAATCCAAGATGGCGGCCATGGAATGGTGGTTTGAGCTATGATACCATGCAATAAGGGTATCTATCGATCGGGCTTGGCGAGTAGAAGTCAAAAATAGATATTTGACGCCATTTTGGTATCCAAGATGGTGGACCATAATCCAAGATGGCGGCCATGGAATGGTGGTTAGAGCTATGATACCATGTAATATGGGTATCTATCAATCGGGCTTGACGAGTAGAAGTCAAAAATGGATATTTGACGCCATTTTGAAATCCAATGTGGCGGACTATAATTCAAGATGGCGGCCATGGAATGTTGGTTTGAGCTATGATACCATGCAATAAGGGTATCTATCGATCGGGCTTCATGAGTAGAAGGCAAAAATAGATATTTGACGCCATTTTGAAATCCAAGATGGCGGCCATGGAATGGTGGTTTGAGCTATGATATCTATCGATCGAGCTTATGAGTCAAAAATCAATAACCGTCGCCATTTTGAAATCCAATATGGTGGACTAATAATTCAAGATGGCGGACCATAATCCAATATGGCGGCCATGGAATGGTGGTTTGATCTATTATATCATGCAATACGGGTATCTGTTGATCGGCTTGACAAGTAGAACTCAAAAATAGATATATGACGCCATTTTGAAATCCAAGATGGCAGACCATAATCCAATATGGCGGCCATGGAATGGTTGTTTAAGCTATTATACCATGCAGTATGGGTATCCATCGATCGGGCTTAATGGTAGACATCAAAAATCATATATGACGCCATTTTGAAATTCAAGATGGCGAACTATAAATTCAAGATGGTGAACCATAATCCAAGTTGGCAGCCATGAGCTATGATATCATGCAATATGGATATCAATCGATTGGGCTGGATGCGAAGAAGTCAAAATCGACATTTGACGCCATTTTGAAATTCATGACGGCGGACTATAAATCCAAGATGGCGGCCATAAGCTGATACCATCACCATGCAATATGGGTCGATCGGGCTTGATGTGTAGAAGTCAAAAATAGATATTTGACGCCATTTTGAAATCCAAGATGGCGAACCATAATCCAAGATTGCGGCCATGGAATGGTGGTTTGAACTATGATACAATGCAATATGTGTATCTATTGATCAGGCTTCACGAGAAGATGTTAAAAATAGATACTTGACGCCAATTCGAAATCCTAGACAACGGACCATAATTTAAGATGGCGGCCATAGAATGATGGTTTGTGCTATGATACCATGCAATGTGAGTATCAATCGATCGGGCTTGATGAATGTAAGTCTAAAATCGATATCGTACGCTATTTTGAAGATCGAGAAAGCGAACCGCAAAACATTCGTTTACCATAAAATATGATACTACTTCTGGCAATTTTTTGCGTTGCAACTGTATGGAGGACTGAGGAACATCGGCGGCAGAGAGCCGCCGATGTTCCGAAAGTCCGATGCGCCGTGTTTGCGTCGATTCACTTCTAGGCGAACAGCAGATCCAAGCATTTGCCCGGTAGAATGCGATCAGAGGTGTTATCCCTTTTTTAAGTCCGACGAGCGTAAGCGAGTCGGAAAGCATACGTTTACACGTTGTAACGCAAACCTATTTCTACTTATTGAGATTTAAAACCACGGCTCCGCAATTCGATAGGTCATAGAGCACGCTACGAAAACTTATTTGAAACGTTCATGTTTTGTTTTTGTAACATTTATCTATGGAACCTGAGATCTAAGTGAACCTTTAACACTTTCTCAAAGTGCCGGAAAAATGGTGAAAGCACATGATTAAGCTTTAATTTATTTTGCCAGAGCAAACCATGAAGAATCATCATTTACATTGAAATATATGAAACTAATAAACCTAGCAAATGCCATGTGACAAAGATGAGAAACCAAAATAAAATTCCAGTTATGGAATAGAACTTGACTTACCTCTCTTCAGCTTAGTGTTTTTCTTTTTAAGATAGATACTGTTTTTTGTAGATTGTGTGGAAAACACAATGGCACTCTATGCCGTAGAAACGTATCAGTAGATTTAATGTTTAGTGCTTCGGAATTCTGGATTTTTGGCAGTATTTTAATCTGGCTTTTATGTCACCTGGAATCTCTTTATTTTCAGCATGATCTTGCGGAACACCGGCATGTATATCCATTCGGCTATATGGGACTTCGCATTTGCTCCAGTTTCCCTCAATAAATAAACCCGAGCAAAGCCGGGCAATTCAGCTAGTTTGATGATATAAGTCGAATAATGAATTATTCTAGTATATTGGCGTTTTCATCCACTTTAACGCAAAGGGTGGGAGATTGTGACGACGCAGTGTCCTGGCGATCCTTAAGAATCATTCCCAAGGACATTTGCTGCAAATCCTGTGGACTGAACATTGAGCCATTTTATTTTCTGGGAATGTGTTCCATGAAATAAGTCGAAAAATGAATTATTCTAAGGAATTGACTTTTTTATCCACTTTAACGCAAAGGGTGGGAGATTGTGACGACGTAGTGTCCTGGCGATCCTTCCTAAGGACATTTGCCACAAATCCTGTGCACAGAACCTAGAGCCATTTTATTTTGAATAATGAATTATTCTAGTATATTGGCGTTTTCATCCACTTTAACGCAAAGGGTGGGAGATTGTGACGACGTAGTGTCCTGGCGATCCTTAAGGATCATTCCCAAGGACATTTGCTGCAAATCCTGTGGACTGAACATTGAGCCATTTTATTTTCTGGTAACGTGTTCGATGAAATAAGTCGAAAAATGAATTATTCTAGTAAATTGGCGTTTTCATCCACTTTAACGCAAAGGGTGGGAGATTCTGACGACGTAGTGTCCTGGCGATCCTTAAGGATCATTCCTAAGGGCATTTGCTGCAAATCCTGTGTACAGAACCTTGAGCCATTTTATTTTTTGGTGATGTATTTGATGATATAAGTCGAATAATGAATTATTCTAGTATATTGGCGTTTTCATCCACTTTAACGCAAAGGGTGGGAGATTGTGACGACGTAGTGTCCTGGCGATCCTTGAGGATTATTCCCAAGGACATTTGCTGCAAATCCTGTGGACTGAACATTGAGCCATTTTATTTTCTGGTAATGTGTTCGATGAAATAATTCGAATAATGAATTATTCTAGTATATTGGCGTTTTCATCCACTTTAACGCAAAGGGTGGGAGATTGTGACGACGTAGTGTCCTGGCGATCCTTGAGGATCATTCCCTAGGACATTTGCTGCAAATCCTGTGGACTGAACATTGAGTCATTTTATTTTTTGGTGATGTATTTGATGAAATAAGTCGAATCATGAATTATTCTAGTAAATTGGCGTTTTCATCCACTTTAACGCAAAGGGTGGGAGATTGTGACGACGTAGTGTCCTGGAGATCCTTGAGGATCATTCCCAAGGACATTTGCTGCAAATCCTGTGGACTGAACATTGAGCCATTTTATTTTCTGGTAACGTGTTCGATGAAATAAGTCGAAAAATGAATTATTCTAAGGAATTGACTTTTTTATCCACTTTAACGCAAAGGGTGGGAGATTGTGACGACGCAGTGTCCTGGCGATCCTTAAGGATCAATCCCAAGGACATTTGCTGCAAATCCTGTGGACTGAACATTGAGCCATTTTATTTTTTGGTAACGTGTTCGATGAAATAAGTCGAAAAATGAATTATTCTAAGGAATTGACTTTTTTATCCACTTTAACGCAAAGGGTGGGAGATTGTGACGACGTAGTGTCCTGGCGATCCTTAAGGATCATTCCCAAGGACATTAGCTGCAAATCCTGTGGACTGAACATTGAGCCATTTTATTTTCTGGTAACGTGTTCGATGAAATAAGTCGAAAAATGAATTATTCTAAGGAATTGACTTTTTTATCCACTTTAACGCAAAGGGTGGGAGATTGTGACGACGTAGTGTCCTGGCGATCCTTAAGGATCATTCCGAAGGACATTTGCTACAAATCCTGTGCACAGAACATTGAGCCATTTTATTTTTTGGTGATGTATTTGATGATATAAGTCGAATAATGAATTATTCTAGTATATTGGCGTTTTCATCCACTTTAACGCAAAGGGTGGGAGATTCTGACGACGTAGTGTCCTGGCGATCCTTAAGGATCATTCCTTAGGACATTTGCCACAAATCCTTTGCACAGAACCTTGAGCCATTTTATTTTTTGGTGATGTATTTGATGATATAAGTCGAATAATGAATTATTCTAGTATATTGGCGTTTTCATCCACTTTAACGCAAAGGGTGGGAGATTGTGACGACGTAGTGTCCTGGCGATCCTTAAGGATCATTCCTAAGGACATTTGCCACAAATCCTGTGCACAGAACCTGGAGCCATTTTATTTTTTGGTGATGTATTTGATGATATAAGTCGAATAATGAATTATTCTAGTATATTGGCGTTTTCATCCACTTTAACGCAAAGGGTGGGAGATTCTGACGACGTAGTGTCCTGGCGATCCTTAAGGATCATTCCTTAGGACATTTGCCACAAATCCTTTGCACAGAACCTTGAGCCATTTTATTTTTTGGTGATGTATTTGATGATATAAGTCGAATAATGAATTATTCTAGTATATTGGCGTTTTCATCCACTTTAACGCAAAGGGTGGGAGATTGTGACGACGTAGTGTCCTGGCGATCCTTGAGGATCATTCCCAAGGACATTTGCTGCAAATCCTGTGGACTGAACATTGAGCCATTTTATTTTTTGGTGATGTATTTGATGAAATAAGTCGAATAATGAATTATTCTAGTAAATTGGCGTTTTCATCCACTTTAACGCAAAGGGTGGGAGATTGTGACGACGTAGTGTCCTGGCGATCCTTAAGGATCATTCCTAAGGACATTTGCCACAAATCCTGTGCACAGAACCTGGAGCCATTTTATTTTGAATAATGCATTATTCTAGTATATTGGCGTTTTCATCCACTTTAACGCAAAGGGTGGGAGATTGTGACGACGTAGTGTCCTGGAGATCCTTGAGGATCATTCCCAAGGACATTTTCTGCAAATCCTGTAGACTGAACATTGAGCCATTTTATTTTTTGGTGATGTATTTGATGATATAAGTCGAATAATGAATTATTCTAGTATATTGGCGTTTTCATCCACTTTAACGCAAAGGGTGGGAGATTGTGACGACGTAGTGTCCTGGCGATCCTTAAGGATCATTCCCAAGGACATTTGCTGCAAATCCTGTGGACTGAACATTGAGCCATTTTATTTTCTGGTAATGTGTTCGATGAAATAAGTCGAAAAATGAATTATTCTAAGGAATTGACTTTTTTATCCACTTTAACGCAAAGGGTGGGAGATTGTGACGACGTAGTGTCCTGGCGACCCTTAAGGATCATTCCGAAGGACATTTGCTACAAATCCTGTGCACAGAACATTGAGCTATTTTATTTTTTGGTGATGTATTTGATGATATAAGTCGAATAATGAATTATTCTAGTATATTGGCGTTTTCATCCACTTTAACGCAAAGGGTGGGAGATTGTGACGACGTAGTGTCCTGGCGATCCTTGAGGATCATTCCCAAGGACATTTTCTGCAAATCCTGTGGACTGAACATTGAGCCATTTTATTTTCTGGGAATGTGTTCGATGAAATAAGTCGAAAAATGAATTATTCTAAGGAATTGACTCTTTTATCCACTTTAACGCAAAGGGTGGGAGATTGTGACGACGTAGTGTCCTGGCGATCCTTAAGGATCATTCCGAAGGACATTTGCTACAAATCCTGTGCACAGAACATTGAGCTATTTTATTTTTTGGTGATGTATTTGATGATATAAGTCGAATAATGAATTATTCTAGTATATTGGCGTTTTCATCCACTTTAACGCAAAGGGTGGGAGATTGTGACGACGTAGTGTCCTGGCGATCCTTAAGGATCATTCCCAAGGACATTTGCTGCAAATCCTGTGGACTGAACATTGAGCCATTTTATTTTCTGGTAACGTGTTCGATGAAATAAGTCGAAAAATGAATTATTCTAGTAAATTGGCGTTTTCATCCACTTTAACGCAAAGGGTGGGAGATTCTGACGACGTAGTGTCCTGGCGATCCTTAAGGATCATTCCTAAGGGCATTTGCTGCAAATCCTGTGCACAGAACCTTGAGCCATTTTATTTTTTGGTGATGTATTTGATGATATAAGTCGAATAATGAATTATTCTAGTATATTGGCGTTTTCATCCACTTTAACGCAAACGGTGGGAGATTGTGACGACGTAGTGTCCTGGAGATCCTTGAGGATTATTCCCAAGGACATTTGCTGCAAATCCTATGGACTGAACATTGAGCCATTTTATTTTCTGGTAACGTGTTCGATGAAATAAGTCGAAAAATGAATTATTCTAAGGAATTGACTTTTTTATCCACTTTAACGCAAAGGGTGGGAGATTGTGACGACGTAGTGTCCTGGAGATCCTTGAGGATCATTCCCAAGGACATTTGCTGCAAATTCTGTGGACTGAACATTGAGCCATTTTATTTTCTGGTAATGTGTTCGATGAAATAATTCGAATAATGAATTATTCTAGTATATTGGCGTTTTCATCCACTTTAACGCAAAGGGTGGGAGATTGTGACGACGTAGTGTCCTGGCGATCCTTGAGGATCATTCCCTAGGACATTTGCTGCAAATCCTGTGGACTGAACATTGAGCCATTTTATTTTTTGGTGATGTATTTGATGAAATAAGTCGAATCATGAATTATTCTAGTAAATTGGCGTTTTCATCCACTTTAACGCAAAGGGTGGGAGATTGTGACGACGTAGTGTCCTGGAGATCCTTGAGGATCATTCCCAAGGACATTTGCTGCAAATCCTGTGGACTGAACATTGAGCCATTTTATTTTCTGGTAACGTGTTCGATGAAATAAGTCGAAAAATGAATTATTCTAAGGAATTGACTTTTTTATCCACTTTAACGCAAAGGGTGGGAGATTGTGACGACGTAGTGTCCTGGAGATCCTTGAGGATCATTCCCAAGGACATTTGCTGCAAATTCTGTGGACTGAACATTGAGCCATTTTATTTTCTGGTAACGTGTTCGATGAAATAATTCGAAAAATGAATTATTCTAGTAAATTGGCGTTTTCATCCACTTTAACGCAAAGGGTGGGAGATTGTGACGACGTAGTGTCCTGGAGATCCTTGAGGATCATTCCCAAGGACATTTGCTGCAAATCCTGTGGACTGAACATTGAGCCATTTTATTTTCTGGTAACGTGTTCGATGAAATAAGTCGAAAAATGAATTATTCTAAGGAATTGACTTTTTTATCCACTTTAACGCAAAGGGTGGGAGATTGTGACGACGTAGTGTCCTGGAGATCCTTGAGGATCATTCCCAAGGACATTTTCTGCAAATCCTGTGGACTGAACATTGAGCCATTTTATTTTCTGGTAACGTGTTCGATGAAATAAGTCGAAAAATGAATTATTCTAAGGAATTGACTTTTTTATCCACTTTAACGCAAAGGGTGGGAGATTGTGACGACGTAGTGTCCTGGAGATCCTTGAGGATCATTTCCAAGGACATTTGCTGCAAATTCTGTGGACTGAACATTGAGCCATTTTATTTTCTGGTAATGTGTTCGATGAAATAAGTCGAAAAATGAATTATTCTAAGGAATTGACTTTTTTATCCACTTTAACGCAAAGGGTGGGAGATTGTGACGACGTAGTGTCCTGGCGATCCTTGAGGATCATTCCCAAGGACATTTGCTGCAAATCCTGTGGACTGAACATTGAGCCATTTTATTTTCTGGTAACGTGTTCGATGAAATAAGTCGAAAAATGAATTATACTAGTAAATTGGCGTTTTCATCCACTTTAACGCAAAGGGTGGGAGATTCTGACGACGTAGTGTCCTGGCGATCCTTAAGGATCATTCCTTAGGACATTTGCCACAAATCCTTTGCACAGAACCTTGAGCCATTTTATTTTTTGGTGATGTATTTGATGATATAAGTCGAATAATGAATTATTCTAGTATATTGGCGTTTTCATCCACTTTAACGCAAAGGGTGGGAGATTGTGACGACGTAGTGTCCTGGCGATCCTTAAGGATCATTCCGAAGGACATTTGCTACAAATCCTGTGCACAGAACCTTGAGCCATTTTATTTTTTGGTGATGTATTTGATGATATAAGTCGAATAATGAATTATTCTAGTATATTGGCGTTTTCATCCACTTTAACGCAAAGGGTGGGAGATTGTGACGACGTAGTGTCCTGGCGATCCTTGAGGATCATTCCCAAGGACATTTGCTGCAAATCCTGTGGACTGAACATTGAGCCATTTTATTTTTTGGTGATGTATTTGATGAAATAAGTCGAATAATGAATTATTCTAGTAAATTGGCGTTTTCATCCACTTTAACGCAAAGGGTGGGAGATTGTGACGACGTAGTGTCCTGGCGATCCTTAAAGATCATTCCGAAGGACATTTGCCACAAATCCTGTGCACAGAACCTGGAGCCATTTTATTTTGAATAATGCATTATTCTAGTATATTGGCGTTTTCATCCACTTTAACGCAAAGGGTGGGAGATTGTGACGACGTAGTGTCCTGGAGATCCTTGAGGATCGTTCCCAAGGACATTTTCTGCAAATCCTGTAGACTGAACATTGAGCCATTTTATTTTTTGGTGATGTATTTGATGATATAAGTCGAATAATGAATTATTCTAGTGAATTGGCGTTTTCATCCACTTTAACGCAAAGGGTGGAAGATTGTGACGACGTAGTGTCCTGGCGATCCTTAAGGATCATTCCCAAGGACATTTGCTGCAAATCCTGTGGACTGAACATTGAGCCATTTTATTTTCTGGTAATGTGTTCGATGAAATAAGTCGAAAAATGAATTATTCTAAGGAATTGACTTTTTTATCCACTTTAACGCAAAGGGTGGGAGATGGTGACGACGTAGTGTCCTGGCGATCCTTAAGGATCATTCCGAAGGACATTTGCTACAAATCCTGTGCACAGAACATTGAGCTATTTTATTTTTTGGTAGAATATTCTAGTATATTGGCGTTTTCATCCACTTTAACGCAAAGGGTGGGAGATTGTGACGACGTAGTGTCCTGGCGATCCTTGAGGATCATTCCCAAGGACATTTGCTGCAAATCCTGTGGACTGAACATTGAGCCATTTTATTTTCTGGTAACGTGTTCGATGAAATAAGTCGAAAAATGAATTATTCTAAGGAATTGACTTTTTTATCCACTTTAACGCAAAGGGTGGGAGATTGTGACGACGTAGTGTCCTGGCGATCCTTAAGGATCATTCCGAAGGACATTTGCTACAAATCCTGTGCACAGAACATTGAGCTATTTTATTTTTTGGTGATGTATTTGATGATATAAGTCGAATAATGAATTATTCTAGTATATTGGCGTTTTCATCCACTTTAACGCAAAGGGTGGGAGATTGTGACGACGTAGTGTCCTGGCGATCCTTGAGGATCATTCCCAAGGACATTTTCTGCAAATCCTGTGGACTGAACATTGAGCCATTTTATTTTCTGGGAATGTGTTCGATGAAATAAGTCGAAAAATGAATTATTCTAAGGAATTGACTTTTTTATCCACTTTAACGCAAAGGGTGGGAGATTGTGACGACGTAGTGTCCTGGCGATCCTTAAGGATCATTCCGAAGGACATTTGCTACAAATCCTGTGCACAGAACATTGAGCTATTTTATTTTTTGGTGATGTATTTGATGATATAAGTCGAATAATGAATTATTCTAGTAAATTGGCGTTTTCATCCACTTTAACGCAAAGGGTGGGAGATTGTGACGACGTAGTGTCCTGGCGATCCTTGAGGATCATTCCCAAGGACATTTTCTGCAAATCCTGTGGACTGAACATTGAGCCATTTTATTTTCTGGGAATGTGTTCGATGAAATAAGTCGAAAAATGAATTATTCTAAGGAATTGACTTTTTTATCCACTTTAACGCAAAGGGTGGGAGATTGTGACGACGTAGTGTCCTGGAGATCCTTGAGGATCATTCCCAAGGACATTTGCTGCAAATTCTGTGGACTGAACATTGAGCCATTTTATTTTCTGGTAACGTGTTCGATGAAATAATTCGAAAAATGAATTATTCTAGTAAATTGGCGTTTTCATCCACTTTAACGCAAAGGGTGGGAGATTGTGACGACGCAGTATCCTGGCGATCCTTAAGAATCATTCCCAAGGACATTTGCTGCAAATCCTGTGGACTGAACATTGAGCCATTTTATTTTCTGGTAACGTGTTCGATGAAATAAGTCGAAAAATGAATTATTCTAAGGAATTGACTTTTTTATCCACTTTAACGCAAAGGGTGGGAGATTGTGACGACGTAGTGTCCTGGAGATCCTTGAGGATCATTTCCAAGGACATTTGCTGCAAATTCTGTGGACTGAACATTGAGCCATTTTATTTTCTGGTAATGTGTTCGATGAAATAAGTCGAAAAATGAATTATTCTAAGGAATTGACTTTTTTATCCACTTTAACGCAAAGGGTGGGAGATTGTGACGACGTAGTGTCCTGGCGATCCTTGAGGATCATTCCCAAGGACATTTGCTGCAAATCCTGTGGACTGAACATTGAGCCATTTTATTTTCTGGTAACGTGTTCGATGAAATAAGTCGAAAAATGAATTATTCTAAGGAATTGACTTTTTTATCCACTTTAACGCAAAGGGTGGGAGATTGTGACGACGTAGTGTCCTGGCGATCCTTAAGGATCATTCCGAAGGACATTTGCTACAAATCCTGTGCACAGAACATTGAGCTATTTTATATTTTGGTGATGTATTTGATGATATAAGTCGAATAATGAATTATTCTAGTATATTGGCGTTTTCATCCACTTTAACGCAAAGGGTGGGAGATTGTGACGACGTAGTGTCCTGGCGATCCTTGAGGATCATTCCCAAGGACATTTGCTGCAAATCCTGTGGACTGAACATTGAGCCATTTTATTTTCTGGTAACGTGTTCGATGAAATAAGTCGAAAAATGAATTATTCTAGTAAATTGGCGTTTTCATCCACTTTAACGCAAAGGGTGGGAGATTCTGACGACGTAGTGTCCTGGCGATCCTTAAGGATCATTCCTTAGGACATTTGCCACAAATCCTTTGCACAGAACCTTGAGCCATTTTATTTTTTGGTGATGTATTTGATGATATAAGTCGAATAATGAATTATTCTAGTATATTGGCGTTTTCATCCACTTTAACGCAAAGGGTGGGAGATTGTGACGACGTAGTGTCCTGGCGATCCTTAAGGATCATTCCGAAGGACATTTGCTACAAATCCTGTGCACAGAACCTTGAGCCATTTTATTTTTTGGTGATGTATTTGATGATATAAGTCGAATAATGAATTATTCTAATATATTGGCGTTTTCATCCACTTTAACGCAAAGGGTGGGAGATTGTGACGACGTAGTGTCCTGGAGATCCTTGAGGATCGTTCCCAAGGACATTTTCTGCAAATCCTGTAGACTGAACATTGAGCCATTTTATTTTTTGGTGATGTATTTGATGATATAAGTCGAATAATGAATTATTCTAGTGAATTGGCGTTTTCATCCACTTTAACGCAAAGGGTGGAAGATTGTGACGACGTAGTGTCCTGGCGATCCTTAAGGATCATTCCCAAGGACATTTGCTGCAAATCCTGTGGACTGAACATTGAGCCATTTTATTTTCTGGTAATGTGTTCGATGAAATAAGTCGAAAAATGAATTATTCTAAGGAATTGACTTTTTTATCCACTTTAACGCAAAGGGTGGGAGATTGTGACGACGTAGTGTCCTGGCGATCCTTAAGGATCATTCCGAAGGACATTTGCTACAAATCCTGTGCACAGAACATTGAGCTATTTTATTTTTTGGTGATGTATTTGATGATATAAGTCGAATAATGAATTATTCTAGTATATTGGCGTTTTCATCCACTTTAATGCAAAGGGTGGGAGATTGTGACGACGTAGTGTCCTGGCGATCCTTGAGGATCATTCCCAAGGACATTTTCTGCAAATCCTGTGGACTGAACATTGAGCCATTTTATTTTCTGGGAATGTGTTCGATGAAATAAGTCGAAAAATGAATTATTCTAAGGAATTGACTTTTTTATCCACTTTAACGCAAAGGGTGGGAGATTGTAACGACATAATGTTCTTACGCAGCGTCCACAAATTACGTAATGCTCTAGGGGGAGGGGGGAGTACAACCGAGCGTTACGGTACTTACAAACATATTAGGGTTTTCATACAAAAAAAAGCGTAGGGAGGTCAAAAAGAGTCGATTTTAGCGTTACGTAATAAATGGATGCTTCCTTACTTGAAAAAATATGAAATAGTTTATACTCGGTGAATATCACGTCAAATATGAATTGAACACGAGTTTTCTTTTAAAATTCAACTTCTTTATTATCTCTGATCATGCTGCCTCACACGCTGGGCATTCTATACATTCCTTGTTATCAATGGTAATCTTTGTGCCGCATGAACTGTTTTTAAAGCATTCTTCATCCACGCACCCGCTGCATTTAATGCAATTAATAATGTTTTCGTTTGGTTCAATTTTCTGGCAGCAGTTAAAGCAAACCTTCTGCTTCATTACCTCGCTTTGAATCATTGCAAACGTTTCCTCCCTAACTTTATCGGCATTTATTTGTTTGCTGAAAGTGTTGGACCCTGCAATATAAAAATCTTAATATGGAATAGTTAAACAAAATATGTCTTTACCTTTTATCACATTTTCAGCAAAATGTATAATATAAATGCCGCAATTATAATTGTCGTTCTGCTGGCAGCACTTTTTATCTCTCACTGTCCAACCTGAGGGCTTCTTGAGAGTTATGCCAGTGAGTTCGTGAATTTTTTTTATTTGACTGCAAAACTTGCCATACAGGCAGTTTGCAGTCAAATTCGTCGAATTGCCTTGCATCGAATCAAACAATTCGAAGCACCTCTTATCATTCTGGACAGTGATTTTAACGAGATAAAAGTGCTGCCCATAACAAACTGGTATAAGTGTGTCGCGTTCTTCCGTTAAAACTTTGGCCACGAGTACAGCAATTTTGTGTTGTGTGCCAATGTCCAGTTTACCTATTTCTTCAAACATTCCCAGCTGAAACAGCTTTGTGGCTGTGAACGTATCCAGCATGTTCACATTGTTGTTTTTGTTTAACAGCCACAGCACTGCATCAACGCAGGAATCGTAGATTTGCCTGAAATGAACATATATTTTTATTGGGTGCTGGCTTTTTAATAAATAACGTAAACACCATTGCCATGGAAAAACTAACTTTAAATTGTTAGTTTCTAGTTTTTCGGCTAAGCAGTCTTCATTAAACTAACTTTGTTATTTTAATAATGACTGCGTAGCTGAAAAACTAGACAAAAATTGAATAACATTAAAATTACTGTTGATCAATTACCAGATCTATTTAATTATTAATATGCATCAGAAAAAAAAAATACTATTCATAATTATTGTAAACAAGAAAAGTTAACAATAGAAGTATACGAACAGGACATAATAAGCACACAAAACTATATTTGATGACTGTCTACACTTGGGCCTGGACTTAAAATACACGGAAAAGACTCATCGAGATGTTGAGAACGACGTTTGGGGTCTTGAAAAAAATGTTTCTATGAACATGCTCGATATTCTGAACCGTAGTTAATTTTTTTACGCTATTTATATAAAAGTCCTACAAGTCATTTTGGTCAAATTGCCTTTTAGCGATATGGAGTCTCTGGCAAAGTTGTTCGACTATTAGTGCTGAAAATATTTACCAAAAACGTCAAATTTCCAAAGTCTACTATTGGCTATTGGCCGTTTCATAAAACACCTACCATATATTTAGACACGAATGCAAAATTAAAAAAAATATGTCGAGGAAATCAAGAAAATAAAATATTCATTGATTTGTTGTAGAAAGTTTTCGAAAATTACGTTAAATGTATAATATATAAAACCTTCTTGCAATCGGGCAAGTTTTCCCTTCGGCAAAAATGCATAAGCCTTCATGTACAGTAATGTTCTGATTAAATTTTTCAAAAATTGGTTTAATGATTGTGCAAAATCTATACGCGTTTTCAATATTTTCAACATTGCAAAGCATGCCTTCAACATCCATCTTGATGAAAAGGAAGGAGAGTTACTCTCAAATGTAACAGGAAATTAAAGAAAAATGGAGGACTGTCACGTCCTCCCCCTCTTCTTGGCGTTACGTCCCACTGGGACTGAGCCTGCTTCTCAGCTTGTGGTGATCAAATCGAAACATTACTGTAACATTTTTTAACAGTCAGATTTTTTATGGTATTTTTAATATGTTTTTAAGTTTACATTTTTGAGTAAATAAGAGCAAAGGTTTAGCATGTATAAACGCCAAAAAAAAAAGTAAGCCTTGTGGTGATCAAATCGAAACATTACTGTAACATTTTTTAACAGTCAGATTTTTTATGGTATTTTTAATATGTTTTTAAGTTTACATTTTTGAGTAAATAAGAGCAAAGGTTTAGCATGTATAAACGCCAAAAAAAAAGTAAGCCTTGTGGTGATCAAATCGAAACATTACTGTAACATTTTTTAACAGTCAGATTTTTTATGGTATTTTTAATATGTTTTTAAGTTTACATTTTTGAGTAAATAAGAGCAAAGGTTTAGCATGTATAAACGCCAAAAAAAAAAGTAAGCCTTGACTTTGTCATTCGTCAATGTTTGATACATTCGCACATCATGATGAGTTTATTACCCGAGCGAGCAGGAATGAATAACTGACACATAACTGCTGCATACCTAAATCTGGTATCATACATAAACAAGGTATTGATCGGATATGCAGGTATTGAGAATAGCTCATTTTGGTATTGTGCAGGTATTGAGTGACCGACAAAAAATACCTGAACGAGTTATTGGTTTGGTATTGTGTACTGCTTGAAATTATGAAAAAGTCAATATTTGTATGAAAAAATCGCCTATTATTATTTAGGTATTGCAATACCTGATGTTCACACGGTATTCGAAGACTTCGGTACTTCAGTTATTATTTGAGGTATTTTACCTCTAATGCAGGGCTACTCAATACCTTATTCAGGTTTTAGGTATTGGGTTTTCCATACCTGAGCTTGGTATTCTACAGCTATTTTCTCCTGCTCGGGTACTGTTTGACCATTTTCGAAAAGAGATATTTTTGAGCAAATATGTTTAGAAATTAAAACATAAGTCTTGTTATATTCTAAATGGCAGACAATTAAACGTCCCATAATAAATGCAAAATTTTCCATATATAATACAAAAATTACCAGTAAATAAATAGGGGTGGGAGCAATATTAAACTACAAAAGTTCCATGAACAAATCAAAAAGTGCATAAATAAATCAAAATTTCCCATAAGCAATTCATTTTTCGACCAATATTAAACACCAAAAAAGCAATAAATAAATCAAAAATTGCAATAAAAAAATATAACTTTTCTCAGGAAAAAAGTTCAAATTTTCCATAAATAAATTTGATTTTCCCATAAAAAATGAAAATTTCACAATAAAAAAATATTGAAAATGCAATAAAAAAATTCAAAAATTGCAATAAATAAATGACTAAATGATCCATTAACAAAAATGCCAAAAATGCAAAATCGTATGTCTGAGATGAACCAGCCTCGGGCTGAAAATCTCATAAATAAAGACATAAAAAAAAAAAAAAAAATCGTATGTATATGATAAAAGTACTGAGGAAAGGCACAACTATGAGATCAGTTCCCCGAGCAATCGCTTGCTGTCCGAACTCGCTAACGCTCGTCGGACTTAAAAAAGGGATAACAACTCTGTTTGCATTCTATCGGGCAAATTCTTGGATCTGTGGTTTGCATAGAACCTAATCGACGCAGTTTCGGTGCATCGGATTTCGGTCACTTCGGCGGCTTTCTGCCGCCTCAGTTCCTCAATCCTCTATGCGGCTACGCCGCATGGCTCAAAGCGTGTTTTTTACTAGAAAAGCATTTCTGTTTATTGCTATTTCTTTCATATTTATTGATAATTTAGTTTTTTATTCATTGCAATTTTTGAATTTTTTATTGCATTTTCGATATTTTTTTATTGTGAAATTTTCAATTTTTATGGAAAAATCAAATTTATTTATGGAAAATATGAACTTTTTTTGCTGGGAAAAGTTATATTTTTTATTGCAATTTTTGATTTTTTTTTTATTGCTTTTTTGGTGTTTATTATTGCTCGAAAAATGAATTGTTTATGGGAAATTTTGATTTATTTATGCACTTTTTGATTTGTTTATGGAACTTTTGTAGTTTAATATTGCTCTCACCCCTATTTTGCTCCGTAACGTTGGTAGATCACCTAGAATGGTGCGTTGCGGCGTAAGATCTACCACCACATCAAATTTCGATCTTGTTAATGTTTTCATGCCTAAAGTGGCCGATCAGTTGTGAGCAGACATTCCAGGATCGAGATTTGATGTGTTTTTTTTTTTAATATTTTGTTGCTAATCCACATTTTATTTCAGGAGTAATCAGGTAATTTTTTGCATATTTTATGAATGCTTATTAATCATGATTATGATTGTTTTTCAAACAAATGTATAACAAAACATATACAACACACACTGACATACATTACATATACATATCTCATCATATATTGGGAAAGGGAGGGACCATCAGGGCACCCGATTGAAACGACTTGGACAGGAGCTTGGAACTGCCTCCTCCTTGTTGTTAGCATTTCGTGGATTGAGGGCGGGCTCTTCGACCCCATCTATTGGGAGTATTCTGTCAATCGAGGGCTTGATTTTGCAGTTGTGAGAACCTTCTTCTGGAAGGAGATTCTTTTCCCCTGACGCGGGTTTCGCGCAAGTGTCTCTGCTTGCGGGTCCGCACAACCCTTTTTGGCCCTTCATACAGGAGAATGACTGACCTCTAACAACAGCACAATCTTGATCAAATCGCTTTTCAGATTATTCCAGTGCTATAGGCAGCTGCCTTGCTACAATAGATGGTAGAACACTATCATCATCATCATAATATTGCTCTCACCCCTATTTATTTACTGGCAATTTTTCAATTATTTATGGAAAATTTTGCTTTTATTATGTGACGTTTATATTTTAGTCTATTCTAAATATATTTCTTGTCGTGCTTACACTAAATTCAAACAGTTTTCGTGATAACAGTGTGAAATAACAAATTAGCAACCATAAATTAGTTTATAACATTACTTTGTCATGTGATTCTTGACTTATTCAGTTTGTTTCCGATTTAGTTTTCATTACTAGAGGCAAACATCTATCTGAATATGTAAAAGCCTGGAAGAACATGTTGGGTACAACCACTGTTAACTAACATAACTTTACTTTTCATCAGATTACATCCATACACTTTGCTATGTTATAACGCAGTGAAATACATGCGAAGATTTTGCTCTAATTTCCACAAAAGTATACACTTTAAACCCATTTTAAGAAAATCATCGAATATCATGTCTGTGAATAAAATATTACATGAAAGTTTATGCATTTTAAGGTGATTGAAATACATGAATATGTTGTTTTTCTCAACTGATATCCTCGACAAATTTTTGTGTTTAAATTTTTGATTATTATTACTCAAAAAATGGCGTTCAATTAGTTCACAAACGTTATTTAACAATATGTATTATCGATATTAGGTAGGTATTTTAGACAACGGCTATAAACAGTAGAGCATTTTTGAACAAAAAAAAATTGTTTCAATGTTTTTCCTCTCTTCTTGGCGGTACGTCCCACAGGGACTGAGCCTGCTTCTCAGCTTAGTGTTCTATGAGCACTTCCACAGTTATGAACTGAGAGCTTCTTTTGCCTGACCATTTTGCATTTGTTCATCGTGTGGCAGGTACGAAGTACACTATGCCCAAGGAAGTCCAGGAAATTTCCTTTAAAAAATCCTGGACCGACCGGGAATCGATCCCGTCACCCTCAGCATGGTCTTGCTGAATACACGCGCGTTTACCGCTACAGCTATATGGGCCCTTCAATGTTTTTTAATGTTTTCAAATAAATCTAAAGAAAAGCATAAGTAGTTATAATTATTTGTCATAAAGCCTGTATTTCCCGAGATGGACAAGCCTAAGTTTAAAAATAACGAGATAAAGACAAAAAAGGCTGTATTTCAAAATTTAAAAACAAAGCAATGAAGTACCTTATATAGATCCCGAAATTTAAGTATAATTCAATAGAACTACATACAGAGGAGGGCCCATATAGCCGAGGCGGTAAACGCACGGGTATTCAGCATGACCATGCTGAGGGTGACGGGTTCGATTCCCGGTCGGTCCAGGATCTTTTAGTAAAGGAAATTTCCTTGACTTCCTTGGGCATAGAGTATCTTCGTGCCTGCCACACGATATACACATGCAAAATGGTCATTGGCAGAGGAAGCTCTCAGTTAATAACTGTGGAAGTGCTCATAGAACACTAAGCTGAGAAGCAGGCTTTGTCCCAATGAGGACGTTACGCCAAGAAGAGAGAGAGACATACAGAGGATGGCCAGGGATAGGCAGCCTTTTTTATTTCACAAAAAAGTTCAATAAGCTGTAACTTTTCATAGAGTGCACTAAAATTCTCTAATTTGAACTGTTTGTCAGCCTATTATATGTGCTTTATTGGTAGAAATTTGGGCGCGATTGGTATTTTTTTCACAAAGATAGAACCGTTCTCGTGAAATACTGTTTTTAGAACGACTAATTTTTAAAATCGAATGAAATGTTGAACGTTTACCAACAATATACTATTGCTTTAAGAAAGTTTGTGATATTATTTCCACGGATTATTCAGATATTTTTAAAAGCTACCTTTAGAGTTTTTTTTTTGTTTCGTTTTTATTAATGTGTATTTTAACTTAAAGCTTATTCTACACTCACCTTTAGAGTTAGGAAATAAGGTAGCTTATAAAAAAATAATAAAACAAAAAAAGAAATAGACGTTTTTTTGAACAATCAAAAAATTATGATAGACATTTGTTTTTTTCTCGAAATATTCATTTTGTTTTGATTTTAGATTTGATATCCTAAGATTTTCTAATATCAAATATATTAGAACTTATTGGTATTGGAGCAAGACAAGCATTTATTATTTTTTGTGCGGTGTTACAAATTTGACATATTTTCCTCTTTATGGGTGAAAACGTCAAACTGGTATGACTTTATTAGTTGTGAGAAAATATTACATTTTATAACGTCGTATCAAGTATCAATATCTTGTTAATGAATGCTCAACATTTCATTAAATTCAATTCAATGGTTTCAGAGATATGACATTTCAAAAATTGGTTGTCTAAAAAATAGTGTTTACCGAGAACGGTTCTAGCTTCGCGATAGATTAATCTATTAATCTATAAATAATTCATATCTTAATGACGTTTACATTATTTAGACATTTCACAGTTTAGTCAAATACGAATATAAATAATACATACCGTCCTGGAGCGAGACTGCACATGTCATTCACGTCAAGACAATGGTTTCCGAATCGAGCAACGTAGTACGGATGCTTGGATCGATTCAACTGTATGTTGTCGTGCATTTTGATGTAGTCACAAATGCTCGATGATCTCAAAGAAAGTGTCTCCAGCCGCTTGTCGAACAGTTTTTTCTAAAAAAAAATATGCATGCCTATAAGTATAAACAGACCTAAATAAATTGTCACGCACATTTAAGATCATCAACGAAGCCTTGGAATTTTCATCAACGCGAGCTCAGTGCAGCTTTAGCAGCTTGTGTATTTACCATGTCACACTTTCATTTAAAAATAATCACAGAGGTCGCCCCTTGTCTCCTTAATTTAAATCGCTTCTTATGGAGAAATAATGTATGAATCATTCCTTCGAAGACCGCAAAACAATTGAATGCTTGCGGAAAAAGTTATTAAATTATTACCGATTAGCGATCAGACGAATGGCTCATTGTTTTGTTTTTTTTTCAGCAGCACTGCAGCTGTTGCTGTTTCTGGGGGTGGTTATGCCGCTCGCCACCCCATTCAACAGCGACAGCAGCAGTGCTCAACACAACAAAAATCCGTTCGTCGGATCGCTAATCGGATATAATTTGATAACTTTTTTTTACAAGCATCTAATTGTTTTGCGGCCTTCGAAGGAATGATTCATAAATGATTTGTCTACATGAAGCGATGATTGATTTAAATTAAGGATACAAAGAGCGTCCTCTGGAATTTTTTTTCTGAAAGTTTAACTTCTTCCATAGTAAAGCCCATGCAAACTATGAACCGCATACGCTAAATTATAGTTTCACCGATTGCGTTGAAATTTTACACAGTTCATATGGAACCTAGAAGATATTCAAAAAGTCAACTGGAGCGAGGATTTGTTTTTCCATACAATCGTGTCCCAAGCTAATGAACATGACATATGAATTGTGAAAGGTGACACCCAGGCCATTCATGCGTTGAATTCGATATGATCTGAAGTTAAAGCCTGGGTTAGTTTCTAACCTACCTGAACTGGTTTATACTGCAGTCCCTTAGGAGTAGTCTGGAGATCTTGCTTCGATGTTCGGCTCCATTCAGCCTGAACAGATTCAAGATCACATGTTTTTATATTTGTCTTGTCGGAAGATCGATTGAGAGGATTACTGTCCTCTACCTTCAGTGGTTGACTTAATTGGTGGAATTTGAGATCAGCTTTGGACTTCATTTGCCTGTTGTAAGTCCCTGCACGGCAGCTCATTTTGCTGATCGGTATGTGATTCCTGTAACGAATAATTTCTGCCCGTGTCTATAAAATAATAAAAAAAAAATTAAATATTGTTGTTGAATAATCAAAACCATTCTTAGCTAACCATTGAAAAGATAACGGGATGAAAATTCCGGGTAATAAACAAACAAACAATTCAAACGATAATAAGTCAGAAAAAATCAAACAAGATTTACGTGAAACCAAAAAAAAATGGTGATCTAAAGTGCCAGATTTGCAAAAAATAAATTTGGCTTTGTTCGACCAACTTTTAGAATGAGAGCGGTAATATACCCTATTTTCTTTCAGTTTACAACCGAACTTGATATCATCGACCATCAGTTTGTGGTGTGTCACCCCTAAATATGATGTATCAGTCACAAGTTACCCGACTAGAAGATTCTAACAAAAATATAACATAATTATAACAAACCATGATATGTATAACTCATTGTGATATAATCATGTTTAACATCATTGGTGTTTACAAATATTATAACTCAATTGTATCATATTATGTTATAAATGTTGTTCAATAACTCATTGTGAAATAATTTAGTTCTGATTCTTTGACATTCAGAACATTATTTTACACAATTGTATCAAAATATGATAGAAACTAGTTTTTTGAAACTAAAATTTATATCATATTGTGTTATAGTTTTGTTCTGATTATAACAAAATAGGTTATTATTTTGATTAGACCGGTGTACTTTTTGTTACAGTTTTAGTTATTTTAACATCATCCTGCATCTAATTTATAACAAAATAAGTTATAGAAAAATTTCATGTTATCATAACACAATGTGTTATAAACTTGATATATTTTTCTAGTCGGGTAGGGGTCAGTTTAGTAAACATATAACGGTCATCTTTTATTCAATTTTAATTCTTCTTGCCTTATTTTAAAGATTTGGTTGGTACATCATATTGATGGGTGACCTTAAACTGTTGGTCGATGATATCAATAGTAAATTTACCATCGTGCGGGGTGTCATTGGGCCACTATTCCACATGTTTAGAATACGACGGGAATGCATATTGTATGCTAAACTACTAGAATACATAATTCTAAGATACTTGGTATCCACCGTCGAATTCTCTGACTTATATTGAATCCGTGAAATCGATGGACCAATGTCACCTCAAACGACGGTACTTGATAACTTTTTTCCTAAATTTTTCAGCTTAGTTCGGTAAAAACGAATTGAAAGCTTATAGAAAATAGGTTATAAGTACTCTCTTATCTTACAATCTAGTCAACCTAATTTTCAGCAATCCTGCAGAAAAGCCAAATTTAATATTGTTCCGAGTAACTCCAAACTTTTTATCGGGAGTGTACATATGCATATAAATATTTCTAACAAGGAACAGAGTTGAATGCTTGATAATGGGGTTATGGTGGCTATAATTATGTCCAGCATTATATAATCTAAATTACCAGTCAGTTAATTAAGCCCAAATTCAATATAAAACTTACGAATACATTTTGCAATTGATACAAACCTGTGATTTCTTAAACCGTATGAACCGAGAGATCGCGATGGGGGTTTTTCCATACTCAAGTATTTGAGCTCTTAAACTTTCTTTTGTTTGCCCCCAATATCTTTCCACGCAATTGGTATTAAATCGGAAAAATGGTATGCTGTTATGCTTCGCTGTTCCGGACTTAGGCATGTGACATATTGCCGTCCACAAAGGCACATAAGCCATGTACTTTTTAAGAAAAACGTCCACGACGGCAGAGTCAGCTGGTTGATACTTGTGTTTCATGTCTTCATAAATAGTACTGCAATCTTTGAAGAATGGCGATGTTTCATACAAGGGAAGGTTGTCGGTATCTTCATCATAATTCTCTTCATCCTCATGCATAGTAACGTGGTCAATGAATTGTTTCAGCGTGTCCTCAGAAATACACTGCACAAACTCGTCGGTAATGCGATTATTCGTAAACTGAATGATACACAGAGTTCTGAAAAGAGTTAATAATCTCTGGTACTCTCTACACAGGACCATTTCCACGAAGATGCACTGCATTACGGCAAGAACCTAAAATCAAAGTTTTACATTCTCTACGTGTTTTTCAAGATGAACATATAAAAATAATAATTTTGATCATCCAAGAATGGCCTCCTAAATTTATTGTGTTTTGAATAAGTAAATTGATATTTTCTATGTACTCACCTGTTTATCCTTGACTGTCGCCGTCAAATCTTTCAAGACATTCTTGCTCAAATGCGTAAGACAGAGAAAGCAAAAAATGAAGCTTGAATCCATATATTGGTGTAGTTCGGCATCATTTTCCGTGACATATCTGTAAGTGAGCTTCAAATACGCTTCTACGTTCATCATCCGGTTTAATCGTACGATTGCAGTGATTTGCGCCCAGCAAAAATCTGTTGTGATGGCTGAAATTTTTTTATAATACTGATCCTTTATTGACTTAAGGTATATGATATAATCACTACAGAAATACTCAATTCTTACCTTGTATTCCTGGTTCACGCTCCACAACTTCCGACAAAAAGAAGTGAATACTTTTGGCGGTGTGCAGATTAGTGATATAATCTGCTACCGAGAAAATAAGCTTATGATTGCTGGAATCTCCTGGGATTTGAAGCGGTAGCACAAGGGCATAATTATATCGACGTTTTTTCTCATTGCATTGTTTTACCGGTGCAATCAAACTACCGGTGGCATCCAATTGTAGTGAGAACCGTGGGCGTTTTGGTAGAACTGACTGATCATATCTCTGGCGCTCGTTTTTCAAAATTCGGATTTGGTCACTGCACATCAAAACAACTTTGAGTGGTCCCACTGCAACATACTGCACATAGCTATGAGAAATAAGACGTAATAATAAATTCCTAGAACCTACAATTGTAACATAATAAGTATTAGATACGGTATTTTATTTAATTGTAGACTTCCTTAGATGTACTTCCACACATATCTTGGATATAAATTGTATTTTTCGGGTGTTCACCACGCTTACACTGTGTACCACTAGTGGATTTTTTTTTATTTATTTATTGGGCTCACATATATATGAAAAAAAAAATAAATTGAATAAAATCAGGATCGTCCAATTTTCCGGAAAACTCCAGTGGAAAACAAACATTTTTAAGAATAAAGCATCGTAGGCACATTTTTTTTTTTTGGTGAAATCATAAGCATCTTCTTCACGACTGTCACGGGAAGGATTTTAGTGAGGAGGGGGAAAAGTTGCACGATCTGGATACACTTTGGGAAGTGATGTGACTCATGCAACCTCTATATGAATTACGACATTTACTCTTTTACGAGTCAAAATGTCGACATCGAAGATGACGAACCAGCCAAATAATTTTAATTAAAAAAAAAACGAAATATTAATAATTAAAAGTGGTCGACACTTGACGTGACTTGATTTATTGAGGAAACACACAATATTGTAAAATTATATATTAAATACTTTTAATCATTTTAATAATATGGAGCGAGCTCACCGATTAATATCCATTCAAATGTCCAAGGATTATACTCTTCCAGTCTTCGCAGACAGAAATGCGGCGGTCTCCTGCTTTCACTTCTCGGAAAACGTTCCGACGAACCGGAAAACAATCAACCGAATCAGTTGAGGAAAATCGGTTGGAAAAGTCCGAAAAACTATTTAAAAAGTCCGGAGAAAATCTCAAAAAAAATTTTTTTTTGAAGGAAATTTTATAAGCTATATCCCTTTCGGGACGGAGCACTAAAATTGGAAATCTCCATACAAATGGCCCAACTTTGGCTCTCTAGAGCTCTTATGGTGGTAAGCTTCATGGCATAGTAGACGACAATCTCATATTATCCTTGATTTTTCTATAGGAAAATCGAGGATAATACGAGATTGGCGTCTAATACGCCGTGGAGCTTACCACCATTAGACTTCTTAACAAAACAATACTTTTTATTCGTCATTTGGAAGAACTACTCTATATCTTTCGATGTCTAGGTTTTTCTACCTAGATAAATCGAAAATAAAAAATATGCGACAGATAAAACTTTTTCATGTTCTACGATTTTGTTCATTTTTTGTTTAATTTGTTGTGCTTAGCTTAGCTTAGCTTAGCTTAGCTTTAGCTTAGCTGACTGCACATATGTATGGTTGCTACTCCGTGATTGAGCCGAACCAATGACAGTTGCACAATGAATCAACTGAACGATTGACTGGGAGTGTGTTTTATTTGTTGTAGTAAATGGCATATGCAATTTAAACAAAAAGTTTTTCGCACACATACAAGTAAACATAATGATTCAATAATTAGAACAATTTACATGACATACAAAAAAGATTATACAGATGAAAAAATTGTGCAGATCTGTTATATCTGTTGTGCTGGTTCGTCCCGAAAGGGATATTGTGTGAAATTTTCAAGACGTGTTTTTTTCGTTCCTGAGTAATGATTATTTTTGTGCAAATTAATAATCAAGATGGTCGAAAATCAACCAACATCTGGACAATGTTCAGAAAATTGGTCGTTACTCAGGATAAAAAAAACACATCTTGAAAACTTCACAGACTATAGCTTATGTTATTCCCTTCCAAAAATGTTTTTTTGAGATTTTTTTCGGATTTCCTATAGTTATTTATGCAACAAGTTGCAAAATGATGATTTTTTAAGCACGAGTCGTACGTTTATCCAACGAGGCTTGCCGAGTTGGATAAATACGACGAGTGCTGAAAAAATTGAGTTTTGCAACGAGTTGCATACAAAGTTTTTTGTAATTGCAAAAATACTCGTTCGGTATAATATTTTCTAGCTATTCAAACCTGTATCAGAAGGGAACACGTGCGAGCCTCCATGCGCGTCAGCGTGGTGTTTTTGTTCGATCAGGTAGGCTATGGAAAGCTAGCTATCGAAAATTTTCAAAGTTCCGTCGTCGTCATGCAGCAGCAGTTATTTAGTTGTTACCGCGAGTGAAAAGTAGGGTAATTCGCAACGCAATTACAAAAAATAATGTCTCCGACTTTTTTAACCAATTAAACTCAACAGGAGAAAAAATTTGTGGAGAACAATTCCAGCCCCAGGCTGAAAGTCTCTATAATAAAGACTAAAAAAAAATATTTTGTTTTTGCTTAGGATTTTTTAAAGTACATATGTGGTGTCCGTGGAAATTTTTTTGTTCTCCACTATATTTTTCTGGAAAGGTAGGCTACCATTGAATTCTGAGAACCTTCGTACCAATGTGTACTACATGCCGTTAGACCTTTTTTTTGTTGGAAACACTGTAGCTAGGATTGAGTCTAATGTAGATAATGACCGTACAATATATTATTTAAGTAAAATTTACAATTAGCTTACCGAAACTCATCGAGTGGACCAACCAAGGTTTCAGGCATCTGCCTTTCATTTTCCCATAACATAGCCAGTTCTGTGACATTATCGTTTGCGAGCCGAAACCTGTTCAAGTATTCGCTTCTGACATTTTTTAGTGTCTGCCTAGAAGCTGGCCACTTCTCCATAGCTACTAGGCTGTTCATCTCTCCGTAACGCGTTATTAAATACTCATCGTGCGTTTTTGGTGTCATTCTCGAAGAATCAATTAAAGCGACATTTCTTGAATCTCCTCGTATTTGAGGAACCCGATATGTATGTTCGCAGTGTTTCAGTGGCATATCAGTAGCTCGTGCAATGAAAACCTTAGATTGATTTTCAGGATTACACTCCAACGATTCCGGATAGTAGTCAAGGATGAGAAGATTGCATGGCTCTACATCACCCCAAACGCAATAAACAGGTACCCTCAAACAGTTTTCAGAGACCACAAAATAGTTGTCTTTGACAGCAGGTATGCATTGCCATCCAAGTTGTCTCAGTTTGGTTGTGACAAATCCAGCGAAACCTATTTTGGAATAAAGAACAAGATTCGTAAATTTATACATGTTCGTATTTCTGGTATAAGTATGTACCAAACTCTATATTCTATTTTCATAATATATAAAACAAGCAAGCTTGCTTTAGAAAGTTTCTTAGAGAACTGCAACGTCAACGCTAAGTATATCATAGTATATCATAGGAGAAACTGAGTAGACTTGATTCCTTTTCTTAATTCATCTGTAACTATAAAGTAAACGCAAAACTCGATCCGATTTTCGCATGAGATTTATTTTGTTTTTTTTTTTAAAATAAATGCTTTATTATTTTCGTCGCCCCCCCCCCCCTGGACCAGCCAATATTTGTATTGGCCCATGCTGGGGGCAAAAGTTCGCACTTGTTTAATAGCTGCTGATAAAAAGTTCGTTTATGTAATGTTCATATTCATATTCATCCATTCATTTTAGCCATATTATTTGTTTTTCTTATGCTTACCATTACGGCTCAACTGGAAAAAGATCTGCTGCGTTTGTGTATTCAGGATTTTGCATATATTTTCGGGTAATCATGAAAATAGGGACTAGTATAGAGTATAAGTATTGTGTTGTTCTTTGCTGTGTATGGCAGCATAATCAATCGCGTTCGCTATTGTCTCGAGTGAAAATCAAAACAATAGATGCGCGGGTGTTTAGTATTCAGTATTGTGTTGTTCTTTGCTGTGCATGCATCGCTCCTGTAAGGGGTGAGTATGGCAGCATAATCGATCGCGTTCGCTACTGTCTCGAGTGAAAATCAAAACAATAGATGCGCGGGAGTTTAGTGTTCAATATTGTGTTGTTCTTTGCTGAGTATTGTGTTGTTCTTTACAGAGAAGAACATTAATCAAGGCAATTAGATGATCGGCATTGAACCACAAAAACCCCACAACAATTGGTGAGATCTTTCCAATATTATTCATTTATAAATAATTCTACTTCAGTATATTTACTTTATAACTGCATATAAGTTGAAAATTCGCTATTTTCAACATCCTTTCATCTATTGGAAGATGCTTCAGTTCTGGGCTCTTTCTAAGTTGATGAAGGGATTTATAAATGCTTGCGAAGACTTGGCCAGGTGTGTGGAGCTGAGTGAATCTATGACATTGTAGATAGTAGCGACATCAGCAATGTCAATGGAAATATTCAACTTTGCAACTCCATCCAAGATTTGTGCAAGTATTCATGCTATGCTATGCTATGCTATCATGAAAATAGGGACTAGTATACTTTTGGCAGAGGGACCTATTTTGGGTACTTCACGTTATAACTGGGTTAATTTTGTATTCTTTTTCTTGTTTTTATATTTGTGAGATATGTACAGAATCTAACCATGTACAAAAATTATAATTAGTAGGCTCTAAATCGAATGAGCTATAGCTGAATGTACCCAAAATAGGTTCCGCTGCCCAAATGGTAAACGCAAAAAACACTGCTCTTGCAATCGCTATCCTTCCAAAATTAGGTTCAAACCCTCTGCCAAAAAAGTTTTAGAGTTTATGCTACACATTTTATACAAGTTTAACAGTTTCTATTCCATAATATCAGCAAACATATGGATGTGCTAGATCCAAAAATCAAGTGCGAACTTCTGCCCCACTGTTGAGGCTGTAACAACAGCCTACATGTAGCGCTTTAAGTTTTGTATTGAAATGAGTGCACCTCATAAACGACTGTACAATGACGATCTTTCGGCATCTGGGGGTTTTGTGATTTTTCTTATTCCTATGACTGCAAAAGCTTATTCCAAAATGTCCAAAAATTAGATCAAAACAGCTGAATTATAAACCTGCCACAACATTGCAAAATATTTCCATTTTCTATTGGCGAACAGCTAACCTGCTAATGTGTCCAGCCCATAGAGATTTGCTTGGGTTTTAAACTCATGTGCTGAGAAAGACCCACTGCGAACTTTTGCCCCGCATTACTCTACGGCACCGATTGATTCCGTTCTTTTTGTTATCATGCGTGCTCACTTCTAACAAAAATAACAGCGCTTCAATCATTTGTTTTGAGTAAGATGGAATTGGGAGCAGCCTGCTGAACATATGGAACACTTCCCCTAAGGCAGCCTATTTAATGCACCCACAGAAAATTGAAAATGCACCATAAAAAAACAAAAAGGCTCCATAAAAAATTGTATGGTATATTTACACAAAAAAAAAAATTGTATGGTATATTTACACAAATCAAACCCAAAGGTGGGTGCTACACGTAGACCTAAACAAAATGCAGCGCTTCTTATGAAAATCTTGTTTATGTATACATATGTACGGTGTAGAGTGTCCTTCCCGGGACATCCCGGGACAAGAATTCCCGGGATTTGAGTGATTTCGGGATTTCCCGAATCCCGGGATATCATTTCAGAAATACCGACAATCCCGGGAATCCCGGGATGAAGACAATTTGTAGATAAAACTGCCAAATATCAAGGCAAAAACTTTATCTGCCCATTTTCACTTTCGAAATATGAACGGTTTTCTCACACACCACCATCGAGCTTTGGGCACTAGGTCATCCTTGAAAAAAAAATCAATCATTAATGAAAAACTTGGTATCATGTTATGCATTTCATTCATCTTTTTCTATTTATTGGTTTATCCAGTAGCAGCAAGAACAAACTGGACATAGCCCACATACCATATTACATTGTAATTTTGGAAATGTGAGATCAAACTTTTCCTATATTATATAAATAATTTGAACTTCTTCAGAAGATAATTAATGAATCTCAATAACAAGTACAAAAGTTTTAAAATTTTGGAAAACCGCAATTGCAAAAAGAGTCCAACCTTTTGTATTGAAATATTCGGAAACTAAGAGTTCAAAAGGTACTCTAAAGTTATATTGAAGTGCGATTTTTACGATACATATCAACAATACAAACATCTTCCGTAGCGATATAATACAGATTATGATAATTATTTCTCTTAAACTATTAGATATTGGTAGAAAATTACTTGCAAAAAATTAACTACTAAACAGTTGAAAACAGACTGTTCTTGGCGAACATAACGTTGATACTTTTATATGTATTTCGTTATTGACATTTGTACATCAAGTAGTAGTGCAGTACATTGTATAGCCATTTTATAATACTTCTTGTGATGGATACAGAAATAACCATAACTTAAAAAATGAATATTTCAACTGCACAAAAGCTAAACAAATCAATTTTCTGGGTTTTATTGAAATTTTAAAAAATCCCGGGATCCCGGGATTTTCCGGGATTAGCTAAGTATTTTGTCCCGAATCCCGGGACACGAAAATTGGCCGGGAAATGGACACTCTAGTACGGTGTTTGGTAAAGTTAGGCTTGATTTTCATTTATTTATGGAGAAAGCTGCACGTTTTATTTGTACATTGCTTCATTATTTATGGTACACTTTTATTTCTCTATGGTGCATTTTATACTTTTCATGGCCGCATAAACCATTTACCCTTCCCCTAACTATGCTTGGTTGAAGAGAGCTAAACTGCAGAAAATACGTAAGTTCTCCTATATGCTACGGAAATCGAATTTGTTAAAAGCTTTCACAAGGGTATTGCTATTTTAAGAAATCGCCTAGAAGATTTATGAAAAACTGAAAACAAGCGATCAGGTTTGAAAATATAGGGTAACCCAGAAAGTATGGGCACAACTTTGTATAACGAAAATGCAATCATTTTCTTAACAAACAACAATTTTTATATTCTTGTATTTTTATTCAAAGTATTTTCATTGATACCTATAAAGAGTTTATACCTTAAAAAGGGTTTTTGTATGCAGAATATTTTAAATGAAAAAAAAACAACTTCTAAAACTTCTGCACAAACTACTTTTTTACGGTTTTGCCCAAAACCGAAATTCGAAACATTGTTTTCGAATTTTTTTGGCATGATATATTCGAAAACATGATTCCTTAGATAGCTGCTTGAATTTTTAATAAAAATTTGTTTTGCTTGTGCGTACGGGTACTTCAAAATTTTGAGAAAACTGAAAAAATCGCCTTTTCTATTTCTGGTTGAGACATGCTCACAGACATTTGAGTTTTAAAGAACGTTTTAACGAGAATAAAAATAATTCAATCTACACTTCATAAAGCTGGAGCATTTAATTAACTTATAGTGAAATTTATTTGTAGTTTTCTGCATGCTGTGATATTAATCCAGAAGCTTGTTTTCTACTAGTTGAAAATCGGGTTTTCAAAAATATCGATTTTGGTGTTTTCAGGTTCAAAAGTATATATTTTCAATTCAAACTGAGGGTTGTATAATAGATACGCATGCAGAAATTCACGGATATATTTTTTGAAATTTTTTTGAGCTTAATTTTATGTGCAGAAAACAATTTGATAAGCTATGTGATTGAAAAATATAGCATTTTGTGCAGCAACTTTGAAAGGTCTTTTAGGGAAAATTCTACCGCATTCAAACAAAGTGTAAAATACAAATTCTAATGATTGGCATTTGGTGTTAATATATTGAGGCAGGATATGTGTGAAAATAAGGATTGTTTATGCATCCATCCCCAAATGGCAGAGCTGCAAAGTTGTGCCCATACTTTCTGGGACACCCTATATGTAAGTCCAGTTTTTGATTTAAAAAAAAAACATTGGGGGAATAAGTCCCCCAAGGGATCAAGTCTCCTCATATTTTCCTAGATGTTTTATACTATCTATATCAATAACACCTTTAAAAGAATATGTTTTTTTTTGTTTTGATCAAATATGTGAACCATTACCTGGACGCAGTTTTAAATACTCCCTCTTGTCGATTGTCCTATACTCCTTCCATTTTTCAGGACAAATTTCGACCGTGAACTGAAGCCGGTTGTACTGATACTCTGCAAATTTATATCGACGAATTCCACTCCATTCTGCACTTCTTTTGCAGTGCTCGCAGTTGCATTTGTCTTCTTTTGTGGGACCGATAATTTGTAATGATTCCCCTTCCGGTGCTTTTGAAGTCGCCGTTTCTCCCAGCAGTCGCATCCATTCATCACGGTTTAGCCGGAATTGACCGAGCAGAAGGTTGAGGTTAATAACGTTTACGAATTTTTGCTTCCGAACTGCTCTCGGGTCGATGTTCATTATTTTGCACACTTCTTCATACTCAATCATTTCCAAATGAAAAGCTTTGACATAGTCATGTGCTACCATGTAGCGAGCAAAACAAGTTTTCGCACTCATCGTGAATTTACGCGGCATATTGTATTAAATATCTGAAAAAAAAAACGACAATTTCAGACGATCCCCTTTCTTGATTACCTTCTAACAGTGTTTACTTTTTCTAACAGTGTTCACTTTTTTCTCTTTATGATTAGTGAATAAGATTTGCTTGGATATGCATCCAAGGCAAAAGAGTTAAGTGGTTCAAAAGTTCGAGTGAAGTAAGAGCATGCTTTGAAGTTTTCGAGCCCTGATTATATTGTCATCTTGTATGTGTCAAGGCTGTTCGGATTATGAAAATAAATATTGCCGATATTGCCCCGTAATATAGGGTATGTGTATATATTTTATTCAATTGTCTGAAACTTGAATAATGGGATAATATATCGGTGAACGAATTTTAAAAATCGGTTCAGCAACCGCAGAGATACAGATTAAAACTATTGTATCAATTTGATCACCGCTAGGGATGTTCGAAACATTTCATCTAATACTATTCTCATTTGAACCACACAATTGGAACGTTTATAAAAAAGGTAAACATGTCGAAAAAAATAATATCGGTTTGATCACACTCCTCCTCTCCTATTTTTGGCGTTACCGTCCCACTGGGACTGAGCCTGCTTCTCAGCTTTTGCATTTGCACATCGTGTGACAGGTACGAAGTACTCTATGCCCAAGGAAGTCAAGGAAATTTCCTTTACGGAAAGTCCTGGACCGACCGGGAATCGAACCCGTCACCCTCAGCATGGTCTTGCTGAATACCCGCGCTTTTACCGCTACGGCTATACGGGACCCTAGAATGATTTCACAAGTTTACAAAATAAAACGAAAGTCGTGAACTTCTGTCAACGACCAAAATTTTTGAAGCACAATTTAGTGCTGATTTCGAAACCGACCTTCAAAAAAATTAAAGTAGAACAGTTTTTGAGTTTTACCTCAATATCGAGTTTTGTAACTTTTCAAAATATGTAATTTACTAAAATTCAAATATATTGCGTTTTGTTCAACCAATTTTAAATCTTTTTCCATAAATTAAAAGCTGAATACAATACCATTCGATCATCTGAACACAGGTTTTGCGTCAGATTGATGAAATTCAACATATTGGCGAGTTTTGGGGACGATCTTCTTAAATTTTAGCAAAATTCCCAAAATTTTTTGAAGAAATGTATTTTTTTCAATAAGAAAAAACCAACTTAAAAATTCTTTCTCGACGTTTATTTGACATATCATATGTAGGCGAGTTACAGTAAAAAATTCAGCTCAATCGGAGCATTGATTACGAAGAATGAGATGTTTGAAGTGAGCGACTTTGCTTAAAAATAGAACAAAAATCGATTTCAAATCATCAACGTTGTATGGGAAGTCGAAAAATTTTCCGCTCTACTGTAATTTTTTTCCTTCGCGTTTTCGAATTCAGGGCATGATTCTACACCAAAAATGATCATCAGCTTACCGAGTTCAAAAATGCTGTAAACTAGTGTTTTTAGTCCATTTTTGGATATTTGATGTTTCTGACAAGAGACTGGAAAAATAATTTTGAATATCGGTAGAGCCATCGATGCGATATAGCCATTTGAAAATTTTATCGCAATCATTTATTGTGCCGGGAGCGTCAGAGACGTTCATTTTTTTTTTGTTTTACGATATGCATCTAGTTATTTTATACTTAGTTGATGTTTACTGAAATATTTTTAACGTTTACAACCAAATGAGCACGTCGAAAAAAAATGTATTGGTTGCACTTTTCTGGAAGAGCTATGAAAATCAAGGACAAGAGATTGATAAAAAATGAAAGTCGGTTAAGCCATTGCAAAGATATAGTTACTTGAAAATGAGTTGTAACTTTTGTTTTAGTAGTAACGGGAGAATCCATTTGACGCGGATGTTCCGTCACGCCTCCATATGTGAATATAGCAGTTCCAAGTGCGGTATTTGTTTAGAGCTTCAACAATTTCCAGAACATTTGAGAAAAATTGATTTCATAAACCCGATCCCAATATATTATTGAATGAATTATAATGAGTGATTCACAATAATTAAATATGCAAACAAATCTTACCTTTTTAATGATTCGAAATTCAAGAAATGTTTTCCTTAACCTAACTTATTCACCTATTTTCTTTTACTCTTTCACTAAATGTTTCCTTAACCTAACTTATTCACCTATTTTCTTTTACTCTTTCACTAAATACTATAACACTATTTCTTAAAATTACGTGGAAACTAATTCACTAACTTATAAAAAAATTAAATTATTTAGTAGATTTGAAATTTAAAAATTGTTAATCGAATATGATCTTCTTTAATTCAAGTAGCACTGAATCAATCTTCACTGTCGAACAGCAGAAATGACGATGAATGAAAAAACCGTTGCATTTTTTCGTATACACTCAGCCAAATAACCTTAAGATATCCATAAGGCCCAACTTATGAAAAGGCCTTTAAATAATTCATAATGATTCGGATGAATTTCATAAGGTCACTCTATGATGTAAAATCGTCTCACAGCTCGGCTTTTATTCATGTTTAGCAACATCCTGTTCTCAAGCGTCGGTAGCCGTGTGGATAGAACACGGGCTCGGTGATCCCGACGTTCATGGATCGAATCCAGTCTGCATCATTTTAAGATTTTTTTGTTCTTTTCATAAGTCTATCTTATGAAATTTGTCATAGTAAGCACGATCAATTTTCATAAGGTATTCTTATGTCATCTATAAGAATTAGTTATAGCAAATTTTCATAAGGTATTTCGATGAATTTCGCTAGTTTTTTTCGCTGAGTGTACCTATGTGACAGAAAACTCACCACACCCCACATCATTTTTGCATCACACTAAAAATGAATGACACACCGACAGCATAAATATGAGCATGAATCAGGAAGCTGCATGAGAAAAAAAAGCCCAAATCAACAACATTGTTAAGATACCAGGCCTTGAAAATCAAATGAAAGTGAACAAAAATTAGGTAGAACGCTGCAAATCAACCCGCAAACAGTAATTTTTGTATTATTTTGGAATAAGTTTGTCCTAACATTACTATTTGGTGCGCGTGCGCACTATTTGGAAGCAGTGAGTGAAGTACAGATTTCTCTCTTTTTTCTCTATACCCACGCATATTCGAGAATCTCGAAAACGACACCAAGCCCCATCTCTCACCTCTTCGGCGGGAAGTGGTGCTGCACCCTTAAATGAAACAACACAGCGCACGAGTAACTTTCACGCAGCGAGCAAAAAGACAAAAGAATTTTCACGCAGATTTGTGTAACACCGGATCAGCACATTTTTTGTGTTGATCCGGTGTTACACAAATCTGCGTGAAAATTCTTTTGTCTTTTCGGTCGCTGCGTGAAAGTGTGAGAAAGTGAAGGAGGGACTTGAGGAGGGAAGATTTTTTGTTTTTTTTTTTTCACTCATACGCCCATAAGAACCCCGTAGGAGGAAAGAGTGTTTCCCGGCTCATCACCCTTCGTAGTCGCGGATACCGACGCATATTCAGGCTGTGAACCACGGGGGTGCTACGGTGATCTGATTTTGTTGCCGCTTAGAATGCGCAACCAGTGCTCACTAATACCAACATTCACTCAATACTGCAGCGGGAGAAAATAAGGAAAAACGCACTTTGGCGAACAAAGTTTCCGAAAAGAGGTGTTGTATGTCTTTTCACAAGCAATTATCACTCTCTCTAGGAACTTTACCTAAACATCGACACTCTGAAATTGAAAAGCATTAATTAATACCGCTTTTTCATGATCAACACTTTTATGAGATCTAATGTGATGTGAGCGTTTTGCACCGATATCCCTCGTAGAAAGGTAAACATTCCAATTTCACGACTGTGTTGGTGAATATTTTGGCTGGAGCATAAATTTATGCTCCACGTAAGGAGGCACAATCCAACCTGTCAAACTGCATAGTGAAAAAATAGGTTGCCGTACCCTTGCTGTGAACCGTTTCGCTTGTTCGTTTAACTTTTAGTTAAAATATGACACTTCGATAGTTATTTTGCGTCCGGTTAAAAATAACCCTACTCCCGAGCAGGGTTAGTCTTGACATTTCGATAGTTATTTTTTGTTCGCAATGATTTGGCTGCGTACTGTATTTTGTTCCAAATAACTACTCGTCTGCCAAATTTCAAATGGGCCGTCCTCATAGTTATTTTTTAACCATCCGATGCAAAATAACTACCGAAATGTCAAATTTTAACTAAAAGTTAAACGAATAAGCGAAATGGTTCACACCCTCAAGAATCTCGAAATCGACACCAGCACCGCCACTCACCTCTTCGGCAGAAGGTGGTGTTGGTTCGTAAGCGGACGCAACGCAAACTAACAAACTACGTAACAGACGATAAAAAAATGCGTAATAGGTTTTACGTAATAGGTTTGACATATCTTGATTGAGTTTAACATCTCCAAATATTTACCATATGGCAGGTAACGTAATACCGTGTAACTTCGTTGGTTTGCATGAGGTGTGGTTCAAACCAACGGAGGAATGGTACTGGATACCTATTTAGTATATTTTGCGTTCCGTAATATGAGATTCGACTCTCGCTCTCTGTTAAAATGTGAACCGTTTCACTCGTTCGTTTAACTTTTAGTTAAAATCTGACACTGCGGTGGTTATTTCTAATCGATTAGTAAAAAAAATAACCACCGGTGCGACTCATTTGTAATTTGACGGACGCGAAGTTATTCGAAAAAAAAATTCAGTACGCAGCCAAATCACTGTGAACAAAGAATAACTATCGAACTGTCACGACTAACCATGCTCGGGAGCAGGGTTATTTTTAACCCGACGCAAAATAACCAGCGAAGTGTCAGATTTTAACTAGAATTTAAACGAACGAGTGAAACGGTTCACAGTATAAGGCCGTTCGCAATGCTATGTTTCAGTTTCAGTTTGAAAGCACTTGATGTTATAAAATTTATAACTATCAAATATAAAACTGAAACGGGATCGACACAATGGGGAGTTTTAAATTCCAAAAATCTGGAGCTCGATTAGAATAGGTCGTATGTGCTTTCGTTGATATAAAATTCGATCAGTTGGTTTCACTTATTGTAGCGAAAACTGTTGAAATCAAACAAAACATACCCATACAGCAGATTCCTTACACAATGAGCTTTCAGTAATACCTTTTGTTCCGTACGGAACGAGCCAAGCGACAATAACAACAACCACGAATAGTACATGCATCTTCTCCCTGCGTAGCACAACCCCAAAAGCAGCAGTAACACCAACCAGCATCATACCCAACACTCAACAATTAACAACCCCCAACGCGACCCATCCTAAAGACGTCACTGCGAGAACGAGATCCAACAGCAAGCGTGAGAGTGTGTGGTGAGTGCCGTGAGAAGCTCCCGCCGCCGCCGTTGTCATCGTGTGGTAACTCACACAAACTCACCACAGCAGCCGCACCGACCGCCGACCGATGATGAGATTGAGTGCCACCAGTGTGTTCCACGCTGTTCTGGAACAGGTGCCGCGCGCTTACTCGAAGTTTCCAGAATTCCAATCGACAAATATAAATAGCGGATAGGAACTTCGAGTGAGCCAGTATTGTTTCAAACGTCGCGTGATTCTAATCGAGTGTGAAGTAAAAAAAGTGAAGTAAAAGTGAATTCCCAGTAAGGTTCAAGTAGTGTAAAAGTGAAAGTGCAGAGAAATAAAAGTAGTGTTTAAGTAGTGATTCAAAGGTGGTGTTATTCCTTTCCGAAAATTTCCCGAGTGATACAGTCCACCCGACCCGACCGGAGTTGGTCCCGGATACGCGCCAACACCTTTAAAAGTCCCCGAAAAATAATTAATATTGCTACAGTAACTAAAATAAAATGGCTCTAGGTTCTGTGCACAGGATTTGTGGCAAATGTGCTTCGGAATGATCCTTAAGGATCGCCAGGACACTACGTCGTTACAATCTCCCACCCTTTGCGTTAAAGTGGATGAAAACGCCAATATACTAGAATTATTCATTATTCGACTTATTGCGCATTGCGCGGTTATAAGTGCGACGATGAAGTGCGGAGTCTCAAATAAAAGTGCGATTTTGTGTCAGATCGTTCCGGTGTCTTCACCGCACTTATTCATTAGCTCGTGATGAATAAGTGCGGTGAAGACACCGGAACGATTTGATGCAATATCGCACTTTTATTTGAGATTCCGCACTTTGTCGCAGTCCAGTTAGCAATGCAATAAACTATATATCATCAAATACATCACCAAAAAATAAAATGGCTCAAGGTTCTGTGCACAGGATTTGTGGCAAATGTCCTTAGGAATGATCCTTAAGGATCGCCAGGACACTACGTCGTCAGAATCTCCCACCCTTTGCGTTAAAGTGGATGAAAACGCCAATTTACTAGAATAATTCATTTTTCGACTTATTTCATCGAACACATCCCGGGTAGAGCTTAATGGCAAATTACGTGTAACGCGTAACGCACTATGTGTTACGTGTAGAATGTCATAAACAACTAGCAGACCACACGAAAGTTTATAAAAATATATCATATAACATGGATTGTTTATTAAAACTTAGATCTAAACATTAATGGAACGAATTGACCTCGGCTTTTTTTCTGCACCGGTGTTTCAGCGTGGTCAATATAGAGTGAAAACTGTAGGCACCCACAGTGGTACTTCAAATTTGACGATTTCTGTGGCCCAAACCGCTGGATGAAAACATTTCAAATTTTGACCACAACATTTCCTACATTTACTGACGCTGCAGTGAAATTTTTATGAAGGTACTTAAATTTTTCACTGAAATACGGATTTTTGAAAAAGGTATGTCCAAAAATGGATTTTTTCATATAAGTTGTTATAACTCAAAATATATAATTTATATTAATTTGAAATTTTGTCCATACATTATCAATATATTGATGATGAAGTGGTAAAATTTTCAGCCAAAAATATTGATAATTGTCAAAGTTGCAGCAGATTGAACATGACGCATTTTAGGAGAAAAAATCAGCTCGGCTTTTTTTTGCTACTGAGTGTAATAGTTAATGGTATATTAAGAGTAAAATATGTTATGATGCCTAATGTTTATAAATAATTTCTCACAATATCAAAATAATGGCAAATTCAGCTAGGAATGTAAATTATGTTATTGTTTTGATATTTTATACAATTCATTATAAAAGTTGCTAAATTGCAAGTTTTACCATGATAGTATTTTTTGTTATTGATGTGTTATTTAGCATTATTCATGAATAACATATCAATGACAAGATTTGCTATGATGGTATATTTTGCTATTGATTTGCCATTTTAAGTTTTCCATAATAACAGAAGAATGGCAAAACGATATATGATGGCAAAACCAGTTATTATTTTGTCCTTTGTTTGCCATTAGCCTCTACCAGGGATTACCAGAAAATAAAATGGCTCAATGTTCAGTCCACAGGATTTGCAGCAAATGTCCTTGGGAATGATCCTTAAGGATCGCCATGACACTACGTCGTCACAATCTCCCACCCTTTGCGTTAAAGTGGATGAAAACGCCAATATACTAGAATAATTCATTATTCGACTTATATCATCAAACACATCACCAAAAAATAAAATGGCTCAATGTTCAGTCTACAGGATTTGCAGCAAATGTCCTTGGGAATGATCCTTAAGGATCGCCAGTACGCTATGTCGTCACAATCTCCCACCCTTTGCGTTAAAGTGGATAAAAAAGTCAATTCCTTAGAATAATTCATTTTTCGACTTATTTCATCGAACACGTTACCAGAAAATAAAATGGCTCAATGTTCAGTCCACAGAATTTGCAGCAAATGTCCTTGGGAATGATCCTTAAGGATCGCCAGGACACTGCATCGTCACAATCTCCCACCCTTTGCGTTAAAGTGGATGAAAACGCCAATATACTAGAATAATTCATTATTCGACTTATATCATCAAATACATAACCAAAAAATAAAATGGCTCAATGTTCAGTCTACAGGATTTGCAGCAAATGTCCTTGGGAATGATCCCTAAGGATCGCCAGGACACTGCGTCGTCACAATCTCCCACCCTTTGCGTTAAAGTGGATGAAAACGCCAATTTACTAGAATAATTCATTTTTCGACTTATTTCATCGAACACATTACCAGAAAATAAAATGGCTCAATGTTCAGTCCACAGGATTTGCAGCAAATGTCCTTGGGAATGATCCCTAAGGATCGCCAGGACACTGCGTCGTCACAATCTCCCACCCTTTGCGTTAAAGTGGATAAAAAAGTCAATTCCTTAGAATAATTCATTTTTCGACTTATTTCATCGAACACATTACCAGAAAATAAAATGGCTCAATGTTCAGTCCACAGGATGTGCAGCAAATGTCCTTGGGAATGATCCCTAAGGATCGCCAGGACACTACGTCGTCACAATCTCCCACCCTTTGCGTTAAAGTGGATAAAAAAGTCAATTCCTTAGAATAATTCATTTTTCGACTTATTTCATCGAACACATTACCAGAAAATAAAATGGCTCAATGTTCAGTCCACAGAATTTGCAGCAAATGTCCTTGGGAATGATCCTTAAGGATCGCCAGTACGCTACGTCGTCAGAATCTCCCACCCTTTGCGTTAAAGTGGATGAAAACGCCAATTTACTAGAATAATTCATTTTTCGACTTATTTCATCGAACACATTACCAGAAAATAAAATGGCTCAATGTTCAGTCCACAGGATTTGCAGCAAATGTCCTTGGGAATGATCCCTAAGGATCGCCAGGACACTGCGTCGTCACAATCTCCCACCCTTTGCGTTAAAGTGGATGAAAACGCCAATTTACTAGAATATTTCATTTTTCGACTTATTTCATCGAACACATTACCAGAAAATAAAATGGCTCAATGTTCAGTCCACATAATTTGCAACAAATGTCCTTGGGAATGATCCTTAAGGATCGCCAGGACACTACGTCGTCACAATCTCCCACCCTTTGCGTTAAAGTGGATAAAAAAGTCAATTCCTTAGAATAATTCATTTTTCGACTTATTTCATCGAACACATTACCAGAAAATAAAATGGCTCAATGTTCAGTCCACAGGATTTGCAGCAAATATCCTTGGGATTGATCCTTAAGGATCGCCAGGACACTGCGTCGTCACAATCTCCCACCCTTTGCGTTAAAGTGGATAAAAAAGTCAATTCCTTAGAATAATTCATTTTTCGACTTATTTCATCGAACACGTTACCAGAAAATAAAATGGCTCAATGTTCAGTCCACAGGATTTGCAGCAAATGTCCTTGGGATTGATCCTTAAGGATCGCCAGGACACTGCGTCGTCACAATCTCCCACCCTTTGCGTTAAAGTGGATAAAAAAGTCAATTCCTTAGAATAATTCATTTTTCGACTTATTTCATCGAACACGTTACCAGAAAATAAAATGGCTCAATGTTCAGTCCACAGGATTTGCAGCAAATGTCCTTGGGAATGATCCTTAAGGATCACCAGGACACTGCGTCGTCACAATCTCCCACCCTTTGCGTTAAAGTGGATAAAAAAGTCAATTCCTTAGAATAATTCATTTTTCGACTTATTTCATGGAACACATTACCAGAAAATAAAATGGCTCAATGTTCAGTCCACAGAATTTGCAGCAAATGTCCTTGGGAATGATCCTCAAGGATCGCCAGGACACTACGTCGTCACAATCTCCCACCCTTTGCGTTAAAGTGGATGAAAACGCCAATTCCTTAGAATAATTCATTTTTCGACTTATTTCATCGAACACATTACCAGAAAATAAAATGGCTCAATGTTCAGTCCACAGAATTTGCAGCAAATGTCCTTGGGAATGATCCTTAAGGATCGCCAGGACACTACGTCGTCACAATCTCCCACCCTTTGCGTTAAAGTGGATAAAAAAGTCAATTCCTTAGAATAATTCATTTTTCGACTTATTTCATCAAACACGTTACCAGAAAATAAAATGGCTCAATGTTCAGTCCACAGGATTTGCAGCAAATGTCCTTAAGAATGATCCTTAAGGATCGCCAGGACACTACGTCGTCACAATCTCCCACCCTTTGCGTTAAAGTGGATAAAAAAGTCAATTCCTTAGAATAATTCATTTTTCGACTTATTTCATGGAACACATTACCAGAAAATAAAATGGCTCAATGTTCAGTCCACAGAATTTGCAGCAAATGTCCTTGGGAATGATCCTTAAGGATCGCCAGGACACTACGTCGTCACAATCTCCCACCCTTTGCGTTAAAGTGGATAAAAAAGTCAATTCCTTAGAATAATTCATTTTTCGACTTATTTCATGGAACACATTACCAGAAAATAAAATGGCTCAATGTTCAGTCTACAGAATTTGCAGCAAATGTCCTTGGGAATGATCCTCAAGGATCGCCAGGACACTACGTCGTCACAATCTCCCACCCTTTGCGTTAAAGTGGATGAAAACGCCAATTCACTAGAATAATTCATTTTTCGACTTATTTCATCGAACACATTACCAGAAAATAAAATGGCTCAATGTTCAGTCCACAGGATTTGCAGCAAATGTCCTTGGGAATGATCCTCAAGGATCGCCAGGACACTACGTCGTCACAATCTCCCACCCTTTGCGTTAAAGTGGATGAAAACGCCAATATACTAGAATAATTCATTATTCGACTTATATCATCAAACACATCACCAAAAAATAAAATGGCTCAATGTTCAGTCTACAGGATTTGCAGCAAATGTCCTTGGGAATGATCCTTAAGGATCGCCAGGACACTACGTCGTCACAATCTCCCACCCTTTGCGTTAAAGTGGATAAAAAAGTCAATTCCTTAGAATAATTCATTTTTCGACTTATTTCATGGAACACATTACCAGAAAATAAAATGGCTCAATGTTCAGTCCACAGAATTTGCAGCAAATGTCCTTGGGAATGATCCTTAAGGATCGCCAGGACACTACGTCGTCACAATCTCCCACCCTTTGCGTTAAAGTGGATAAAAAAGTCAATTCCTTAGAATAATTCATTTTTCGACTTATTTCATCGATTACGTTACCAGAAAATAAAATGGCTCAATGTTCAGTCCACAGGATTTGCAGCAAATGTCCTTGGGAATGATCCTTAAGGATCGCCAGGACACTACGTCGTCACAATCTCCCACCCTTTGCGTTAAAGTGGATAAAAAAGTCAATTCCTTAGAATAATTCATTTTTCGACTTATTTCATCGAACACATTACCAGAAAATAAAATGGCTCAATGTTCAGTCCACAGAATTTGCAGCAAATGTCCTTGGGAATGATCCTTAAGGATCGCCAGGACACTACGTCGTCACAATCTCCCACCCTTTGCGTTAAAGTGGATAAAAAAGTCAATTCCTTAGAATAATTCATTTTTCGACTTATTTCATGGAACACATTACCAGAAAATAAAATGGCTCAATGTTCAGTCCACAGAATTTGCAGCAAATGTCCTTGGGAATGATCCTCAAGGATCGCCAGGACACTACGTCGTCACAATCTCCCACCCTTTGCGTTAAAGTGGATGAAAACGCCAATATACTAGAATAATTCATTATTCGACTTATATCATCAAATACATCACCAAAAAATAAAATGGCTCAATGTTCTGTGCACAGGATTTGTAGCAAATGTCCTTGGGAATGATCCTTAAGGATCGCCAGGACACTACGTCGTCACAATCTCCCACCCTTCGCGTTAAAGTGGATAAAAAAGTCAATTCCTTAGAATAATTCATTTTTCGACTTATTTCATCGAACACGTTACCAGAAAATAAAATGGCTCAATGTTCAGTCCACAGGATTTGCAGCAAATGTCCTTGGGAATGATTCTTAAGGATCGCCAGGACACTACGTCGTCACAATCTCCCACCCTTTGCGTTAAAGTGGATAAAAAAGTCAATTCCTTAGAATAATTCATTTTTCGACTTATTTCATGGAACACATTACCAGAAAATAAAATGGCTCAATGTTCAGTCCACAGAATTTGCAGCAAATGTCCTTGGGAATGATCCTCAAGGATCGCCAGGACACTACGTCGTCACAATCTCCCACCCTTTGCGTTAAAGTGGATAAAAAAGTCAATTCCTTAGAATAATTCATTTTTCGACTTATTTCATGGAACACATTACCAGAAAATAAAATGGCTCAATGTTCAGTCCACAGAATTTGCAGCAAATGTCCTTGGGAATGATCCTCAAGGATCGCCAGGACACTACGTCGTCACAATCTCCCACCCTTTGCGTTAAAGTGGATGAAAACGCCAATATACTAGAATAATTCATTATTCGACTTATATCATCAAATACATCACCAAAAAATAAAATGGCTCAATGTTCTGTGCACAGGATTTGTAGCAAATGTCCTTGGGAATGATCCTTAAGGATCGCCAGGACACTACGTCGTCACAATCTCCCACCCTTTGCGTTAAAGTGGATAAAAAAGTCAATTCCTTAGAATAATTCATTTTTCGACTTATTTCATCGAACACGTTACCAGAAAATAAAATGGCTCAATGTTCAGTCCACAGGATTTGCAGCAAATGTCCTTGGGAATGATCCTTAAGGATCGCCAGGACACTACGTCGTCACAATCTCCCACCCTTTGCGTTAAAGTGGATAAAAAAGTCAATTCCTTAGAATAATTCATTTTTCGACTTATTTCATGGAACACATTACCAGAAAATAAAATGGCTCAATGTTCAGTCCACAGAATTTGCAGCAAATGTCCTTGGGAATGATCCTCAAGGATCGCCAGGACACTACGTCGTCACAATCTCCCACCCTTTGCGTTAAAGTGGATGAAAACGCCAATATACTAGAATAATTCATTATTCGACTTATATCATCAAATACATCACCAAAAAATAAAATGGCTCAATGTTCTGTGCACAGGATTTGTAGCAAATGTCCTTGGGAATGATCCTTAAGGATCGCCAGGACACTACGTCGTCACAATCTCCCACCCTTTGCGTTAAAGTGGATAAAAAAGTCAATTCCTTAGAATAATTCATTTTTCGACTTATTTCATCGAACACGTTACCAGAAAATAAAATGGCTCAATGTTCAGTCCACAGGATTTGCAGCAAATGTCCTTGGGAATGATCCTTAAGGATCGCCAGGACACTACGTCGTCACAATCTCCCACCCTTTGCGTTAAAGTGGATAAAAAAGTCAATTCCTTAGAATAATTCATTTTTCGACTTATTTCATCGAACACGTTACCAGAAAATAAAATGGCTCAATGTTCAGTCCACAGGATTTGCAGCAAATGTCCTTGGGAATGATCCTTAAGGATCGCCAGGACACTACGTCGTCACAATCTCCCACCCTTTGCGTTAAAGTGGATAAAAAAGTCAATTCCTTAGAATAATTCATTTTTCGACTTATTTCATGGAACACATTACCAGAAAATAAAATGGCTCAATGTTCAGTCCACAGGATTTGTAGAAAATGTCCTTGGGAATGATCCTTAAGGATCGCCAGGACACTACGTCGTCACAATCTCCCACCCTTTGCGTTAAAGTGGATAAAAAGTCAATAAATTTGTTCAATAAGTTATTTCGTTATTAATGGTTCTAAGGAGGGATATGTGGTCTTGATAATAGGACCATTTACCCTAAATAGATTAGTTTACCCTAATTTCCAACTCTTCTGGATTGACTACAGCACTAACATTACAATTATTAACCCTTGAAGTTCCAATTTATGTTGCTGAGCGGAATACGCCTAAATGTATGTAATTCCGTCAAGGGTGGAATGGCCGCAGGGAAACAAAACAAACGTTACCAGAAAATAAAATGGCTCAATGTTCAGTCCACAGGATTTGCAGCAAATGTCCTTGGGAATGATCCTTAAGGATCGCCAGGACACTACGTCGTCACAATCTCCCACCCTTTGCGTTAAAGTGGATAAAAAAGTCAATTCCTTAGAATAATTCATTTTTCGACTTATTTCATCGAACACGTTACCAGAAAATAAAATGGCTCAATGTTCAGTCCACAGGATTTGCAGCAAATGTCCTTGGGAATGATCCTTAAGGATCGCCAGGACACTACGTCGTCACAATCTCCCACCCTTTGCGTTAAAGTGGATAAAAAAGTCAATTCCTTAGAATAATTCATTTTTCGACTTATTTCATGGAACACATTACCAGAAAATAAAATGGCTCAATGTTCAGTCCACAGGATTTGTAGAAAATGTCCTTGGGAATGATCCTTAAGGATCGCCAGGACACTACGTCGTCACAATCTCCCACCCTTTGCGTTAAAGTGGATAAAAAGTCAATAAATTTGTTCAATAAGTTATTTCGTTATTAATGGTTCTAAGGAGGGATATGTGGTCTTGATAATAGGACCATTTACCCTAAATAGATTAGTTTACCCTAATTTCCAACTCTTCTGGATTGACTACAGCACTAACATTACAATTATTAACCCTTGAAGTTCCAATTTATGTTGCTGAGCGGAATACGCCTAAATGTATGTAATTCCGTCAAGGGTGGAATGGCCGCAGGGAAACAAAACCGATCTTCCAAATCTGGCCTTGAATCTCTTAATAAAGCGTGTTTTGACGTAGGACTACGTCTCTGTTTTCTATACCCGGTGTCATTTCAAAATTTATGAAACCAAGAGCGTTACGTTTGAGTGAAAGATTTTAAACGCTCACAGTATCTTTCCCACTGAATGAAATGATAAACAAATCCCGTTATCCGAGAGATGAAACTCCCACGTTCAATTTGTAATATTCGGTGAACCTAAAAATCATTGATAAATAGTTGAAAAGTCGTTTTAAAGTTAGTCATTGAAATCGCTGAAATCTATAAATATGGGTAGCGGACTAATTTTCTCGTTCAGTATACCAACGCTCTCTGATTGGTGCGCATCGTGGGGGCAACTACCTACGATACAGGAAGGAATGCGATCATGCGAGAGCTGTTTCGTCAGTTCCATTTCGACCACCGTCGAGGTGACACCTCGAGCTGAGCAGCGGCACATCGACTCAGCGACGACACTCGGCTATCGTACTGATAGCACCGGGAATCTCATTCACGGCAGCAAGCGGCGGGCCAGTTTTCGATGGCGTCTAGCGTTGAGCGCGGAGAAAACCAACACGAATTGCGTGGCATTGTAAATTCATCAAAATCGTCCATAATTCAAACGGTCCTTTTTAGGACCATCGAAAATGATTTCTCAAGAGTTAATTGGGTAAATTTCCACCCTCGATCGAGAAAGGTGTAGTGCAAAGCAAGGACAGAGCATCGTTTCTCAGCCGGTCATTAATCGCATCCACGGCAGCAAGCGGGGGCCAGTTTTCGACGGCGTTCAGCATTTAGTGCGGAGAAAACAAACACGCATAGTGGCACAGTGAATTCATTTAATTTTCTTCCTAGAATTATTCGTTATCCAAACGGTCCTTTTAAGGACCATCGAAAATGATTTTTCGAGAGCTGTGAATCGGATAATTTCATTCCAACGAACGGGAAAAGTGTAGTAAAACCGAAAAGTGAATTATTGCTTGGTGACTCAGTCAGCAACAATTATAACGCCTAATTGTGCCACCCGGACTTTGGCAACGCATTATCATATCCAGACCATTTTGCGTGAAAAATGTTTTAATTCTAACATTTTCCAAATTATAATGATCTAAATCATCTAATATGTTGGTTACATTATCCGTCCAATGGAAATTTTCTCATTTCTCGGTTGAGTAATCGTTTGATGCGTCTGGAGCATGAGGGGCGGGTCATGCAAACGAAATTAACTGAAAAGCCAGCCGAATGGGAGGAGCTTCATATGCTAATCTAGGGGTATAAAAGCTGTGTCCTCTGTTTTCTGTCTTCATTTACGTTGGATCGGCCAAGGAGATAGGATGTCATCTCCAGCAAGCAGCCGCACATCGACTGCGATGACTCTCGGTTGATAGCACCAGGAATCTAATCCACGGCAGCAAGCGGCGGACGAGTTTTCGGCGGCGCCAAGTATTGAGCGCGGAGAAATCCAACACGCATTGCGTGGCATGATGAATTCATCAAATTCGTCCATTATTCAAACGGTCCTTTTCAGGACCATCGAAAGTGATTCCTCAAGAGTTAATTGAAGAAATTTCCACCCTCGATCGAGAAAGGTGTACTTCGTTACCAGCAAGAGTGAAGCCGGTGATTAATCTCATCCACGGCAGCAAGCGGCGGGGCAGTTTCAGGTGGCGTCCATCATTCAGCACTGAGAAAACCAACACACCTTGCGTGGCATGGTGAATTCATGCCACTTCTTCCCTAAAATCGTCAATTAATCAAACGGACTTTTACAGAAACACCAAAAATTATTCCTCAAGAGTTGTGAATCAGATAATTTCATTCCATCGAACGAGAAAAGTGTGGTTCAACCATCCAAAATTTTGGTTACTTCAGCCGTTCAATGAAAATTTTCTCATTTCTTGGTTGATTAATCGTTTGAAGCGTCTGTAGCCCACAAACGGAATAAACTGCAAAGCCAGCCAAATGGGAGGTGTTTCATCTGCTAATCTAGGGGTATAAAAGCAATGTTCTCTGTTTTCTTTCGTCATTTTCGTTGGATCAAGGAGATTGGAGGTGGATGTCACCTCCAGCCAGGGATGGCATTCACCATTTGCAAAGAGTTACATTCACTTGCTACTATCTCAGTTCATAAGCATGCTATCAAAAAACAATGTATGGATGACTTTTACCTTGTAGTTTTATCTGAAAGTTTGCCGAATAGCATAAGAGTCGCACACGCATGCTTAATTCGTGAGCGAGCTGTGAAAGCGACTCTCCACGCCGTGAATGTAATTTACATTCACGGCGTGGAGAGTTGCTTTCACAGCTGGCTCACGAGTTAAGCATACGTGTGCGACCCTTATGCTATTCGGCAAACTTTCAGATAAAACTACAAGGTAAAAGTCATCCATACATTGTTTTTTGATAGCATGCTTATGAACAGAGATAGTAGTAAGTGAATGTAATTCTTTGCAAATGGTGAATGCCATCCCTGCCTCCAGCAAGGCAGCAGCACAACAACCCAGCGACTACTCTCGGCTATCGTGCTGATGATAGCACTTGGAATCGCATCCATGGCAGCGGAGCGGTGGGCCAATTTTCGACGGCGTCCAGCATTCTCCGCACTCCGCAGAGAAAACCAACACGCATTGCGTGGCATGGTGAATGAATCAAAATCGTCCATTATTCAAACCGGTCATTTTCAGGACCATCGAAAATGATTCTTCAAGAGTTAATTGGATAATGTCCAACATCAATCGAGATGTAGTGCAACCAAAAAGCAAAAGACAGATCATCGTTGCCAGCAATAGTGAAACTGGTCATTATTCTAATCCACGGCAGCAAGCGGCGGTCCAGTTTTCGGTGGCGTTTATCATTCAGCACGGAGAAAACCAACACGCATTGCGTGGCATGGTAAATTCATGCCATTTCGTTCCTAAACTGGTCAAATTTCAGGTGGTCATGTTCAGGACCACCGTTAATTATTCCTTAAGAGTTTGTGAATCAGCTAATTTCATTCCATCGAACAAGAAAAGTGTAGTGCAACTGAAAAGTGAAAGATTGGTGGCCCAGCAATAATGATGAAGCCGGTCACTAATGGCCTAATGGTTCCAGCCGGGATTTAACAGCGCATTATTCTATCCGGACTATTATGCGTGAAACATTGTTTAATTAAAATTAGTTTGAACATTTTTCGAATTAAACTGATCGAAATCATCCAATATTTTGGTTACTCTATCCGTTTTAATGAAAATTTACTCATTTCTCGGTTGATTAGTTGCTTGATGCGTCTGGAGCATTCGGGGCGGGTCATGCAAACGAAATAACCTGGAAAGCCAGCCAAATGGGAGGAGCCTAATCTGCTAATCAAGGGGAATAAAAGCAGTGACCTCTGTTTTCTTCCGTCATTTTCGTTGGATCAGTCAAAGGGAGTGAATGTCACCTCCGCAGCTGCGCACCAATCCTGGACGACTCTCAGCTATTTAGCTGATAGAACCAGGAATCTCATCCACGGCAGTAAGCGATGGCAGTTTTCGACGGCTTCCAGCATTCAGTGCGGATAATTTTCAATTGTCTTGCCGAAATCTTCTATTATTTAAAAGGTCCTTTTCAGGACCATCGAAAATGATTCCTCCAGAATTATGAATCGGATAATTAAAAGCGAAAGAATGAAAACTTAGCAGCAGTATAGCCGGCCTCTAATTGTTCTAATTGTTCTTGTATCTTATTCGGACAAATTGTGCCTGAAACATTGTTTCGTTCTAATATTTATCGAATTAAAATGATCTTAACTTTTCAATACTTCGGTTAGTTCATTCGTTCGATTAGAAATTGTCTCAAAGAACGGTTGATTAGTCGTTTAAAGCGTCTGACACAATGTGGGCGGGTCATGCAAACGGAATAAACTGGAAAGCCCGCCGAATGGGAGGAGCTTCATCTGCTAATCTAGGGGCATAACAGCTGTTTCCTCTATTAACTTTCGTCATTTTCCTTGGATCAGTCAAGGAGAAGGGAGATGTCACCTCTCAGCTAGGCAGCTGCACACAAACTCAGCGATGACTCTCAGCTATCGTGGTGGCAGCACCAGAAATCTCATCCACGACAGCAAACGGCCGCATTCAGTATGATTAAAATCAACTCGCATTGCGTGATGAATTCATGCAATAATTGTCTTGCAAAAATCTTCCTTTTGACGTTGAATAACGTCCTTCGGCAACATATAGGGGTGTAACTTCAGAAAACCGAAAATTTGAGCATGTAACGAAAAGTGGTTAGATTTTGACCGCTAATAACTCTGTCATTCCTTGATGGATTTTCAAAATTTTTGCATGAACTGATCGCAAATTTATCTACGCATCGAATCTATCTAAGTTTACTATTGATTTTCAACAACAAACTATTGAAAATTTGAGAAAAGTGAACCCATGTTTTATCCAGCCAATCACGTTCGAGCACAGTTTTGCACTTTTCCGTCGAGCGCCTGGCAGTATAAAAGCTATTTCTTCTTCCCCTCTTCTTTCATTCTTCATCAACACCTCGTGGGGAACGCATCGGCAGAGAGCTGTGCAGTTTGCTCCGTTTGCGTTTTCATTTAGTGTTCTTTGGCAAGCCGAGCGCGGTGGTCGGTGCCTCTTCGCGCGCGGCAGCTCGTTTACTGGATCAGAGACGGAGGAGCACAGCTCGGTTTGAATTTTCGCTCAGCATTCTCTTCTCACAGCCAGTGAAGAGAATTGTCAGACAAAAGAGGCACAAAACAAGCAACAAAGAAGGTGCGACGATTAGTCTTTATCCCTACTGGTGACAGAGAATGACATGATCTCGAAATTTTTTGTTGCAGACAAAACGGAAGCTGAATTTGTTGCGTACTTTTCAACTCGTGAAGAATCAATTATTACTAACCCAAAGTCGAAACTTTGTGATGGTAGAGCTTCACCAGAGTTGCAGTGTTTACCGACTCGAAGTTACCGTTCGAAAATCGTAATGCAAGGCTTAAAAATCTCTAAACTCGTGGTGTACGATGTTGATCCCATTATTTTCAAGTTGGGACAAACTTATGTCGCATGGGTTGTTTTGTCGCAACAAATACAGGTTGCGACATTGTCATTATTGTTGCGCGATGGTTGAATTTTGATTCACTGCTCACAGCACATTCTCACGCTGTCGAGTGCGGTAGACGGACGGACGCGGGATGGGACGCACCGACGACAACCGAGCAGCAGCGGCGGTGGTGGAATAATTTATCATTTCCCCAGTTCGAAAGCGGATGGGCGCCGACGACACGGCAGTAACGCGGTTTGGTTTTGTGAAATCAAAATTCTCAGATCAAAATTAAACAGCCATTATTAGGGCTACAATTTTAAATTCCACGTAAGAGTTGATTCGAATTCCTGCAAACATTTTGAAACCTACTTCGAGAGCACCGCCAGCAACCTAGAAGCAGCCGCGGCGGTGGCTCGTTCGCATTTTCCCAGTGCGGTAGCGGATGGGCATGACAACAACTGGGAATATTTTAACCGCTTGATGTAGAATCTATTCTAAACTCAAGATACGGTAACAAAAGCCTAAACTTGTGCGCGCATCATAAATCTGTTTGAAATTTCTACAACTTTGAAAAATAGCAGGTTTACTGGAAATGAAAACTGTTAACCAGCGCTGCCAAATTTCAATAAGAATTTTAGAATTTCAAATATCTGTGATCTTTAGAAATTTCATGACTTCAAATATCTGTGATCTTTAGAAATACATGACTTTTGTACTATATACTGTCATTCCTTACTAAACATTACAATATTGGTTAATCCTAAGCCTACCTACTGATTTGGCAATTACTAATAATAATCATTTTAGTATATTTTAATACTCCGCTATAATAAATTATTGCAGATAAATTTGTATGGCATCTTTGAATTTTACTCCCCTCACATCTAACCAATCACGTTCGAGAGGGGAAGCCAGGCGATTGTGCCATATAAAAGCAAACTGCTTCTTCTCATCTTCCATCATTCTTTCTTGACCCCTCGTGGGGATCGCATCATCGAAGGAGAGCTAGCCAGTTTCTCCGTTTGCGTTTTCCATCAGTACGCTTTGGCAAGCCGAGCGCAGTGGTTGTCGGCTGTTACGCTCTTCTTCGTATCGTTGTACGCGGCGCCAGTGGAGCAATCAGCCAGTTCAAACTGGTGCGCGGCAACAACGAGGGCTTTCTTTTGCCCCGAGTTTGCGCAGTATCGCCATCGCAAAACCCCCATGGGAATCAACGCCACCGATGCCGTTCTGGATTTGGTTGGCATAGCTACCGATTTTCATCTCATGCAACAATTGAACGATTATTGTACAACAAATCAAATTAAACAGCCCTTCTAAGGGCTTCAAAAATGTTCCTCACAAGAGTGAAACGAATAATTTTCTTAGACGACGCGTCGGGTCACAAATATGTCAAAACCGACTAAGTCTTAAAACCGTAGCATAAACTTTGCAAGCGGAATAGTGGAAATATATTAGATTGTTGTAGCATCCTTTATATTTCCCAGCCAAATATCAATGTGTTAAACATTTCTATGCCCATTTTTGCCACACAATCTAGAAGAAAACTGTATGATATCTAGAAATTCTTAGTTATATAAATACATATTGGTAATTTCAGTCCACCAATTAGCAAAAGCTTAATGATTTGCATTTTTGAATGATCTGTAGGATTGCATCTGTTTAAATTCTTATAAAATGAACGATTACCATGACAGTTCTGTTATAGGTAAAGATTTTTAAATGGTTTTGAAAAAATCGTTTATGGAAACATTTTAAAACCAACTACTACGCGGAACAAGTCTTGTCGCGTCCATTCTAAATTTCTATATATAAACCTGCAAAAGCAGAGAAATTGTGCGAGAGGATTTGAAATCTGCATCAATTTTCTTCGCAAAATAATTACCTGTTAGCATCCAAAGAAATTCAAAGGTCTAGCAAACTACAGTTGGCCCGCTGAAATTATTCTGCAAATTGACTCACTGTATTTCGAGAGCAACAACATAGTTTAATGAAAGAGAAACTAGTTACGACTACCAGTACCTGGGCTGCCCATAAATGATGAACCAAGAAAACCTAGTGCTGGGCTTGTACACAGGTTTAAATAGTTCTGACGTTCGATTTGAAGAGGTCGTATCTGTATAGGAATCCCAGCAAATTTACGACCTATTCAAATTGAACGGTAAAGTTCATAAGGAATGAATCGGATCGAAAATAATGATAAATAATAAACTCTACCATCAATTGCCGTCTACAATCAAACTAAACCAAACCAAAATTTCACATCACAGGCTTTATCAATGTTAATACAGCATTCAATAATCGAAACTAATGCATAAACAGACGTTATTCAACGTCAGACTTGCGGTCGTGTCTAGTATACAACCCCTCCAACTTTTTTATAAACGGTCTTTTCCAGGATCAGCGAAAATGATTTTTCAAGAGTTATGTTTCGGTAATTAAAAGCGACAGACTGAAAGCTTGGTAGTTCAGCAATAGTGAAGTCGGCCACTAGTATGTTCTTCCCAGATGAAAACAACGTATTATTGAAAGAGTTTCACGTTAATCTTCAATTAAAAGGATCTATCTAACGCCGTTCAATTATCTAATAATTTTATCCGCTCGATGAAAATTCTCTCGTAGAAGAGTAAATTGATCAATTCCCTTCAAAACGAAATAACTCTTGAACTAGTCAAAATCTTCCCAAGTAACCGAACAAGCTGAATAACAGCTTCTTGAGCTTAAGTTAGCTTAAGAGTGATTTGTTTTTCTCTTATACAGCAAAAATGATTGTTGGGTTATGAATGCGTTCAGCGAAAGCGATCGATCACACAACAACTTTACTCAACACATCAGTCCACCCATTTGTATTATCATAACAACAAACATTGTATTATGAGAATATAAAAGTCGTTCCAGCCTTTGTCCTACGTCAACATTGCGGTTATGTCTCAGACATTACCCACTCCTAGTTTTTATGAATTGGAATCATTTTTGTAAATTGAGACAGAAATCTCCATACACCGATAAACGCCTTAAAGTAAGCAATGCGCATGTAATTTCAAATAGATAGAAAGATAGAACTGTTGTGTTCAAAATTTGTTTAAAAAACTTCTAAAACAACTTAAAAAAGGATACTTATTAGGCGTAGTATATAATTATATGTTAATGTACCGTAAAAATATATATTTTTCATAAATACCGTAATCCGGGGTAACATTGATCAAAATTTACGATCTGTCTTTAGTAGTTCTCTTGTAGAAGCAAACGTTACATGTTTTATACTTTTAAAAACAGTACTGGCTATCTTGGTTTGTGTTAGACTACTTTTAAAAGTATGTTCAAACTTTAAAACATTTTTAAACAAGCTTTTTAATCAAATTTTTGATTTTGTTGATATGGGGTAACATTGATCATGTCAGTAAACAATGTTCGTTTGTGTTGAAAACACCCTTATTATCTAAATTCGGGGTCCCTGATTTAGAATATGTCGTCCAAATTCTTACAGATTACCTACTTTTTAAGTTATTTTAGGATTAAAATCCTATAAACCAAGAATAACGCCTAAAGGTAGGCAATTACTTAGAAAGACTAATCTTAATAAATCGTCAATTAAATTGAAAAGGAGCACTTTCATAAAAGTTTTGTTGATGAAATTTAACTCTGACATGTCATGTTTAGTTAATACAATGATTTCGAACCTTGAATGTATCAATATTTCATGACAGAACATGAATGCTTCAGAATGTATCTCAATGCGTTGCGAAACACAACTCTTCCGATTCTATACGAAACGAGATTCAGGTAAATTTCATGAATTATAGAAAACGAAAGTGGGTTTTGGGTTGTGTTGGGGTAAAGAAGGACCGCCTAGAGGGTGGGTAGGACGGACAGTGTTGGATTTATTTAGCGCCATGAGAACCACACTAAACCCACACATTATTCACAAATTATCTAAGAAGTACCGTAATCCGGGGTAACATTGATCAGAATTTCCGATCTTTCTTGAATAATTCTCTTGTTAAAGCAAATGTTACATGTTTTATATTTTTAAAAGAAGTACTGGCCCTCTGAGTTTGTGTTAAGCTACTCGAAAAAGTATTGTAAAACTTTAAAACATGTTTAAAAGGGTTTTTAAATCTAATTTTTGATTGTGTTGATTTGGGGTAACATTGACCATGTCAGTGATCAATGTTCATTTGTGTTTAAAATACCCTTACTTATTAAATTCGGGGTCGCTGATTTCGAATATGTTGTCTAAATTCTTACAAATAATGTACTTTTTTAAGTTATTTTAGGAATAAAATCCTCTAAACCACGAATAACGCCTAAAGGTAGGCCATGGCTTAAAGAATTGATAGTCGACTTTTAATAAATCGTAAATTTTACTGAAAAATAGCATTTTCATAAAAGTTTCGTTTATTAAATCCAACTCTAGGATATCATATTGGAGTAAAACAGTGATTTCGAACCTCATATTGTATCTAGTATTCACGCCAAGCATGAATGTTTGACAGTGTATCTCCTGGCGTTACTAAACACAGTTATGGAAAATTCGATTTAATTCAATGTTTATGAAATTCAATTTTCATAAATTGCATTTTTTTTAAATAGCTAAATGATAGCAGATTACGATATACCATTCCATAGTAGAAACTGATTCAATGTAAAATGCTTGTTTGAAGATTTCATGAGGTGGGTCAAGCCGATCAATGTTACCCCGCTGATCAATGATACCGTAAACCGGGGTCAAATTGATCAGCGGGGTGAAATTGATCACTCGGGTACTACATTGTAATTCCATACTAGGAACTCTTAAGCGTCGTAATGATCTTAAACTTTTTACGTCATCTGATTCGTAGATGTCTAGAGATGAGTGTAGACTTTAAATTTATTAGAAAAAGTTAGTTTTGCCTATTTTTTTCGAGGAATTTGCAATGCATTTCTCATTTAGCTGAGATCATCGCTACTAAACAATCAATTGCTAATAGGACTTCCCGTGAATTCTCTGTTTTAACATTTTTGTGAAGCCTTGGTAGAGATGTAATGCAGCTAATCAGAACATGAAATAGTTTTAAAAAGTTCATTTTATGAAGAAATAGTCATTTTTGACGTAAACTACGTCTATGGGGAAGGTACGGTACTGTACCACGGCACCGGGTGTAAAATGAAAATCTAAATTTTGCGACCGTCACGAAATTATGAAAGATTTTGCACGCTAATAACTCAGCCATTTATTGACCGATTTTTAAAATTTTGCCATCAAACAATCGCAAAACTATGTCCCTTTCATGTCAAATAGAGAAAACTATTGATTTTCAACAGCAAACTATTGAAAATTGCGGAAAAGTGAACCTATGTTTTAATTTTATCCAGCCAATCAGGAGCGAGCACATTTTTTGGGTTTTCTCGCTTGGTATATAAGTTATTGTCTTCTTCTCATCTTCCATCATTCTTCCGCGACACCTCAAGGGGAACACATCGGAGGACTGCTAGCCAGTTTCTCCGCTTGCTTTTCCCTTCAGTATGCTTTGGCAAGCCGAGCGCGGTGGTCGTCGGCTGTTGCCACTTGCTTTACCAGTCGTCGTCGCGTCGCCGTGCGCGGTACCAGTGGGGCCGCCAACCAGACCGGATCAGCTCTGCGAAAATTTTCTTCATTCTGGCTTCATCGGGCGTCCGGGCAGCGCAAGCCAACATTGGAATTAACACAATTATGGAACGCGCTTGCAGTAATACTGCAAGTAAATTAAAATTAAAACAGCCCTTCAAAGGGCTACGAAAATGTCCCACGGGAGTGAACCGAATAATTTGCTCAGGAGGAAAACCTCCTTCAGTATGTTCTGCCCAGGCATGCGCGGTGGTCGTCGGCTGCAGTCGTCATGGCAACGCCGTGCGCGGTACCAGTGGGGCCGCCAACCAGTTCACACCGGATCGGATCTGCGAAAATTTTCTTCATTCTGGCTTCATCGGGCGTTCGTGCAGCACAAGCCAACATCGGAATCAACAAAATTATGGAACGCGCTTGCAGAAATACTGCAAGTAAATCAAAACAGCCCTTGAAAGGGCTACGAAAATGTCCCACGGGAGTGAACCGGATAATTTCAGTATGTTTTGTCTAGCCGTGCGCGGTGGTCGTCGGCTGGCTAATGCTAGTCGTCATGGCAACACCGTGCGCGGTACCAGTGGGGCCGCCAGCCAGTTCACACCGGATCGGATCTCTGCTAAAATTTTCGTCATCGGGCGTCCGGGCAGCACAAGCCAACATCGTAATTAACATAATCATGAAACGCGCTTGCAGTAATACTGCAAGTAAATTAAAACAGCCATTGTAAAATGTCCCACGGGAGTGAACCAAATAATTTTCTCATGAGGAAAGCCCGGGACACGAAAGTGTCAATCACTATAAGCGCTGTGTGAAAATTGAACTGCGCTTTGTCGCAACAATGAGATATTCAATACAAAATTTAATGTGCGAAAACTGTGCTAGTTGTTTGGCAATTGGAAAACATTTTCTTCAACTCAGATGAAGAAATTTTCATTTTGATGAAATGTATTACTCAGTGTTGCCATATTTCAATGTATGTAAGTCTTCGCAAAATTCTTAAATGTTCTTTACAATTTTGCCGAAAAATTTGCATGATTTATAGAAATTATTTGTTAAACATTATAATTGTGCTGATCGATTTGCAAAAGTTCAATGAGATAATTAATTCGAAAGCAATTGGTATGCATTGTGCAAAAATCTGTATGGCATCACTAATTTTCACCCCTCTTTCATCTAACCAATCACGTGCGAGAGGGGAATTTGAACTTCTTTGCCGTACAGCCGTCTAGTATATAAGTTATTGTCTTCTTCTCATCTTCCATCATTCTTTCGTGATACCTCGAAGGAAACGCATCGGAGGACAGCTAGCTAGTTCCTCCGTTTGCTTTTCCCTTCAGTATGCTTTGGCTAGCCGGGCGCGGTGGTCGTTGGCTGTTGCTAGTCGTCTTCGCATCGCTGTACGCTGTACCAGTGGGGCTGCTAACCAGTTCACACCGGATCAGATCTCTGGTGCGGCAGGAGCGGCAACTTTCTTCATTCTGGCTTCATCGGGCGTCCTGCCGTCCGGGTAGCTTTGCAGAAGCCAACAAAATTACACCGCTGAATCGCGCTTGTAGTAAAACAGCCCTTGTAAGGGCTACGAAAATGTCCCACAGGAGTGAAAGCATAATTTTCTTAGGACGAAATCCCGGGACACAAGTGTCAATCACTGTGAGCGCTGTGTGAAAATTGAATAGCGCTCCGTCGCAACCATGAGATATTTAATACAAATTTGTTTAAACTGTGCTAGTTGATTGGCAATTTCGAAAACATTTTCTTCTTTTCAGAAGAAAATTTCATTTTGATGAAATGTATTACTTAGTGTTGCCATATTTCAATGTGTGTAAGTTTTCGCAAAATTCGTAAGTTTTTACAATTTTGCCTAAACATTTGCATGATTTATCGAAATTATACAAATATTCAATGAGATAATTATTCGAAAGCATTTGGTGTTTTGTCGTATAGAAGCTCAATTTTCTGTAAAATTGGTTCGAACAGTTCTTTAGAGGGCCAACAATTTTCTGAAAGAGGTTACGATGAATTTTCCGAGAAAGTTGCTACCGCCAAGAATTTGAAACCAACTACATCAAAAGCATTCTGTGGAAATAAAACCGCATCTTGTCGGAGAAAAGGCAACATTTCTCTAGTGCGCCCTTTGCACTATTGCATTCCTTTTCATCATAACAAGTGTTTGAAAATTGGGACTCTCAAACCAATTATTCTTACAAAGCCTATCATTGTCGCTGTTCTGACATTTGCTGGCAGAACAACGAAATTATTGATGACACATGCAATATTTTTAACAAATTCTTGTCCAAACAGCCCTTTTGAGAACAGTTTTAAGAAAGAGTAAACGGTAGATTTTCTGACAAAGTGACGCTGGTCACATAAGTGTCAAAACCGCCGAATTTCGAAAACTACTCCTAAACTAAATGCAACAGGTTGTCTTATCATCTGGTCGTGTCACCGAATCTGGCGAGTACGCTTCCTTCTTGCGTGTACAGTGTATAGTTATAAAGGAATTTCTTCAGGCTTTGCTTATGCATCAAACTTTATTATAAATATTTCCAACACAAATCCCCAGAATCCACTAGAATCTGGCAGAATTTACCTTGTTAAAATTAACGATTTTCAAAACTATTAGCCACTACAAATTCTAATATTGATTCAAAGAAATTGCATAGTAGTTCTTTGTCGTTCATAACAAACTGTTTTACGTAGTTTACGTCATGCGGTTGTGTCCTGTACATACCCCTCTGATTTTTTGTGATAGAAATTGCTTATTTGAAATGGAAATGCCTACCTTTAGGCGTTTAAGGGGAAATTTCAAAATTTAATTTTGCATTTAAAGTAATAAATTCACTAGTTGTAAGATTTTAGACGCGTTGTTCGGTTTTAGAATAGCAAAATTAAGCGGAGAAGGAAATTTTCCTTTCTAACCGATGCTTAATTGTATGCTGATCAATTTCGCCCCAAAGTGGCATTTCCAATATTTTGATATTTGAAGTTATTTAACTTAGAGTTTAAATTTGTTGAACAAAATTCTGTCACATGGTTCCATGGAGATCCACTGGGTACTGGTTTTACAGAAATTCTTTTGGCAATATTTGTATTCTCACTGACGTTATCCGCAAAAGTTGTTTTCAAGTGATCAATTTGACCCCGGATTACGGTACCCCGGATTACGGTACAAAAATGATTGGATAAGCCGTGTTAAGCACATAATATTGATTTTTTGTATAGTTTATTGCATTGCTAACTGGACTGCGACAGAGTGCGGAATCATATATATAAAAGCCCAAAGTTGTCTGTCCTTCCGTCACGCTTTGAAATGTTTCACCATAGTTGTATCACTTTAGAAATAATAAGAAGAACTTTTTGGAATGATCTGGAACATGAATATTCTGAAAATTCCAATACCTTTCTGGAAGTTACTGGAAGCTCCAGAAAAAAAGAAGAAGGTTCTGGAATTTTCCGGAGTATTGAATTTCCTAAATATTTAAGACCTTCTAGAAGTTTCTGGACGCTCCAAAAGAAAGATGCAATATTATGAAACATCTTCTTCTTCTTCTTCTTCTTCTTGGCATAAAGTCCCAATTGAAACAAAGCATGTTTCTCAGCTCAAAAAAGAACGTTCTGGAATGTTCTGAATTATTAAACTACTTTAATTTTCGAGAACTTTCCGGAAGTCTCTGGAAGTTCTCTTACCCTCAGCATAATTTTGCCAAACATGTTCGGTTTTCAGCTGCTTTCTGCTAGGCATTTTAAAACAACGATATTGTACAGTACGCCTAACCATAAAATTCTCATCAAGTTTTCTTAATAGTAAATTGACTAAATGTGACTTTTTTCTACATCGGATGGTCAACGCAAGTTATGTTTACCGTATACCATCCACTTTTTGATAATCACTTTGATAATTTTTAGTATTTTGAGCGAAACATCTTTCTTGATTTTTGGCCCAAAGTTACCCCCCAGGCCCAATGTCACCCCGACTGGCAGTTCTAGAAGTTTCTTACCAGTTCAGAGATCAGAACTCTGTAACAGTTAAAGGTGTATACATGGAAGTATACTTTCTGGCGTTTTTCATTTTTTAATACATGATAGTATACTTTCTGGCGCTTCTGATGAGTCCATTGCTGAATGAAATGTTTCGCATATTTACAATGGCTTCTGAGGAAACTTCTGGAAATTCTTATTCCAGAATGCTCAAGAATCTCCTTGAGAGGGATGACCATTTTCTAAATCTAAATTAAGGAGATCAAAAACGGCATATGAATCCAGCTGTTGTCTATCTGTCCTCCCGTAACGCTTAGCAAAGTTTGTCTGAAATAATTCACTTATATTTCGGTGAGGCCAGCATGATATGATCTACGTGTTCGAGATTGAAGTCGAATTGAAGTCGAAGAATTGAATTCGAAGAAACTCTTTTTCTATCAGAACGTCAATGTAATTCGAGAGGTTTCTGTTTCAAATATAAAGACATTTTTCTAACTTTTCTGGGCAAAGAGGAAGAAGCAGAAGAGAAGAACAATATTCTAGAACATTGCGTATTATCCGGAGAGATGAAAATACTATTTATACAAATGCTCAAGAGTTTTCCAAACATAATGAAAATTCTCGGCTTGGCATATGTACAAAAAAACTTCACCAAGAAGAAAAAAAAGTTTCTGAAACATCCTAGAATATTCTTTGAAGGAATCAATATGCTTTTCTTCATCATTGGAAGAAATTTTCCGGAACTAAAACAAGGAAAAGAATATATTCTAGGACATATTTCGAAGGAAGGACAGGCGTATTTCAAAACTTTCCATAATAAATTAAATATTCGTAAACTTTTTGTTTCGAATTAAAAGAAATTTCTGAAACTTTCCTGAGCGAAGAAGCTGGATAAGAGGAACGATAAGAAGATATAGATACGCATGTTTTTTTTTTGAATATTCTAGAACATTTTCTGATTCAGGATATTCTAAAAATGTTCGTGAACTGTCGATAAATAATGGAATATTTAGAAGCTTATTGTTTCTAATTCTAAACAATTAGGAATATTCCAGGAGATGAAATCGAAGATTCATAAACATTCTCGAACATTCTTCGTAGGAATCAAACCAATAACATACATGTTCAAGGATTTTTCACAAATAATAGCATATTTGAAAACTTTCTGTTTAGAATTCGGAGAAGTTTTTGGAGCCTTACATTGCAAAGAGATTAAGAAGAAGGAAATTCTAGAACACTTCAGAAGAATGAATATAGTTTCTGTATCAAGTTGGAGATAAGCAAAAAATGCATACCTACCAACATTTTTAAGCCATCGTCATAATTCTCGGGATTGTGAAAACGTGGCTAGCCACGTCGGGTCAGCTAGTCTTAAATAAAAGTGCGATATTGCATCGAATCGTTCCGGTGTCTTCACCGCACTTATTCATCATGAGCTAATGAATAAGTGCGGTGAAGACACCGAAACGATCTGACACCAAATCGCACTTTTATTTGTGATTCCGCACTTCCTCGTCGCACTTTTAACTGCGCAATGCGCAATATAATAATTCATTATATTGAAATTTTCACAAAATTTTAACAGCTTGAAATTAAATACCAGAGCATTGCATACTGTTAGGCGTTTATCAGGGTACGGAGGTTCCTGTTCTGATCCAATTTACAAAATCGAATTCAATTTGTAAAAAAAACTAGGGGTGGGTAATGTCTGAGACATAACCGCAATGTTGACGTAGGACAAAGGCTGGAATGAGGTTCCGACTTTTATATATTAAAATGGGCCCTTTAATTTGAAGTCTTAAATCAGCTGATTTTTCGTGTCATTGTTGTCCGACCTTCGTAAATAAATGCATAACGGATTTATCACATAACGTCGGTTTCCTGCAATAGGGGCACAACTCAAAATATGTCATTTTTGAGATTTTGATGGCAAATGATGAAAAACTATGTAAAATTTCATCTCACAAAGACCCGTTCCAAAATTCGATGAGAAACGCGAGATTTGGGCATTTTCACCAATTTTCCGCAGTAAGGGCACAACTCAAAATCAGTCAATTTTTTCAATAGTCGTTGAAAAATAGTTGTCAAAAATTCATGAAACAGATAGTCCTTCAGCCCCTTTCAATGATACAACAATCAAAATTTGTTTACATTTGTCAAGTGATGAGAGAAATAAGTGAATTTGCAGGAGGTGCTTCATGATTGCCAATTTTTAAACGCTTATTCTGAAAATTCACATTTTTTGAGTTGTGCCCCTATTGGAGAAAACCGACGATAAAAGGCCTACACAATGTATGCTGGCAAAATTCAAATCGGCGGAGTGATGTGGTGATTAAAGTTGTTACCTATGTGATCCATTTCACTGAACGCATTCATAAGATGTTAATTAGTTAAACCTTCCGTAACTCGCGCGGTTGGCCATCACTTGAGGGTTGAGTATTATTTTATTTTGAAGATAAATGTTCAACCGTTGTTTGAAAGAATTTTCGTCGAAAGGAAAGAATGATTATAATATTGAAAGGCGTTAAGCCATAGCTTCCCAAACATCATATTGCGATCGCAACAATCATTAAAATAACTAAAATTGCCGCTATGAAATGAACAGATGGAGCCACCGTAGCCATGTGTATTTGACACAACTCAATTGCTGTTAACGAAATTTTAGATAATTTTGATTGCAGTTTCATGAAATATTCTAGATTCAACAATACGTTGTATAGTTACGCGAACAACAATTAGAGGCCGGCTATACTGTTGCTAAGTTTTCAGTCTGTCGCTTTTAATTATCCGATTCATAACTCTGGAGGAATAATTTTCACTGGTCCTGAAAAGGACCTTTTAAATAACAGGAGATTTCGGCAAGACAATTGAAAATTATCCGCACTGAATGCTGGAAGCTATCGAAAACTGCCATCGCTTACTGCCGTGGATGACATTCCTGGTTCTATCAGCTAAATAGCCGAGAGTCATCGCAGGATTGGTGCGCAGCTGCGGAGGTGACATCCATTCCCTTTGACTGATTCAACGAAAATGACGGAAGAAAACAGAGGTCACTGCTTTTATTCCCCTTGATTAGTAGATTAGGCTCCTCCCATTTGGCTGGCTTTCCAGTTTATTTCGTTTGCATGACCCGCCCCGAATGCTCCAGACGCATCAAGCAACTAACCAACCGAGAAATGAACAAATTTTCATTGAACGGATTGGATCATTTCGATTCACCACCAGCGGGTAACCAAACGATCAACTTTTAAGCGCAAACCGACATTCGGTTCTTCAGATTTGTGCTCTAGAAAATTCTAGGTGTGGCTTCGTCATATATTCACCTTCGAACATTTTCGAAAAATGTTTAAACTTAATTTTAATTAAACAATGTTTCACGCAAAATAGTTCGGATAGAATAATGCGTTGTTAAATTCCGGGTGGAACCATTAGGCCATTAGTGACCGGCTTCATCATTATTGCTGAGCCACCAAGTATTCAATCTTTCACTTCTCAATTGCACCACACTTTTCTCGTTCGATGGAATGAAATTAGCTGATTCACAAACTCTTAAGGAATAATTTACGGTGGTCCTAAACCGTTTGATTAATTGACGATTTTAGGAACGAAATGTCATGAATTCACCATGTCACGCAATGCGTGTTGGTTTTCTCCGTGCTGAATGATAAACGCCACCGAAAACTGGACCGCCGTGGATTACAATAATGACCAGTTTCACTATTGCTGGCAACGATGCTCTGTCTTTTGCTTTTTGGTTGCACTACATCTCGATCGATGTTGGAAATTATCCAATTAACTCTTGAGGAATCATTTTCGATGGTCCTGAAAAGGACCGGTTTGAATAATGGACGATTTTGATGCATTCACCATGGCATGCAATGCATGTTGGTTTTCGCTGCGGAGTGCGGAGAATGCTGGACGCCGTCGAAAATTGGCCCACCGCCGCTGTCATGGATGCGATTCCAAGTGCTATCATCAGCACGATATCCGAGAGTAGTCGCTGGGTTGTTTTGCTGCTGCCTTGCTGGAGGTGACATCCACCTCCAACCTCCTTGACTGATCCAACGAAAATGACGAAAGAAAACAGAGAACACTGCTTTTATACCCCTAGATTGGCAGATGAAGCTCCTCCCATTCGGCTGGCTTTTCAGTTAATTTCGTTTGCATGACCCGCCCCTTATGCTCCAGACGCATCAAACGATTAATCAACCGAGAAATGAGAAAATTTCCATTGAACGGATAATGTAACCAAAATATTAGATGATTTAGATCATTTTAATTTGGAAAATGTTAGAATTGAAACATTTTTCACGCAAAATGGCCCGGATATGATAATGCGTTGCCAAAGTCCGGGTGGAACAATTAGACGTCATAATTGTTGCTGGCTGAGTCACAGCATTCAAAATCATTCACTTTTCGGTTGTATTACACTTTTCCTGTTCGTTGGAATGGAATTATCCGATTCACAGCTCTTGAAAAATCATTTTCGATGGTCCTTAAATTAGGAGGAAAATTAAATGAATTCACTATGCCACTATGCGTGTTTGTTTTCTCCGCACTAAATGCTGAACGCCACCGATAACTGGCCCGCCGCTTGCTGCCGTGCATGCGATTAATGACCGGCTTTGCTTTTGCTGAGAAACGCCGCTCTGTCCTTGCTTTGCACTACACCTTTCTCGATCGAGGGTGGAGATTAATCCAATTAACTCTTGAGAAATCTTTTTCGATGGTCCTGAAAAGAACCGTTTGAATAATGGACGATTTTGATGCATTTACAATGCCACGCAATTCGTGTTGGTTTTCTCCGCGCTCAACGCTAGACGCAATCGAAAACTGGCCCGCCGCTTGCTGTTGTGAATGAGATTCCTGGTGCTATCAATACAATAGCCAAGTGTCGTCGCTGAGTCGATGTGCCGCTGCCCAGCTCGAGGTGTCACCTCGACGGTGGTCGAAATGGAACTGACGATCAGCTCTCGCATGATCGCATTCCTTCCTGCATCGTAGTTGCCCCCACGATGCGCACCAATCAGAGAGCGTTGGTATACTGAACGAGAAAATTTGTCCGCTACCCATATTTATAGATTTCAGCGATTTCAATGTCTTACTTTAAAACAACTTTTCAACTATTTATCAATGATTTTCAGGTTCACCGAATATTACAAATTGAACGCGGGAGTTTCATCTCTCGGATAACGGGATTTGTTTATCATTTCGTTCAGTGGGAAAGGTACTGTGAGCGTTTAAAATCTTTCACTCAAACGTAACGCTCTTGGTTTCATAAATTTTAAAATGACACCGGGTATAGAAAACAGAGACGTAGTCCTACGTCAAAAAAATGTTTCGTTAAGAGATTCAAAACCAAATTTGGATTCTATTATGATTGATCTACCGAAAACAAACGGCAATAACCATCGTTTAACACAAATAATGGCTTATTAGCTAATTTTTCAAACATGTCCGTCTTACCCACTCTACCGGTCCGTTTCAACCGCACAGTTGAAAAACATAACTTTGGAGATCACTTTTTGATTACCCTAAAAGTCACGGAAAATCAAATTTAATTGTAAAATCGGTTTGCACACTGTAAAGTACCTTAGTTTAAGTAAATTTTATGGGAATAAAATTTAAATTACCGCATTGTTGAACTGTCAAAATTGAGTGTTTCCTAAGCATAAAAAATAAGCTATAAAATACAAACAGAACAGCAGATTATTGCAGTCACCACGTTGCGAAACAATATCATTCACAAATGTTATCATAGCATATTCACGTTGTTCACGTTTGTTGATTATCATACAACGCGATTCATAAGAAGGCAGTTGAAAAGTTGTCCATCTCAGTTTTCGTAGAGCAAATAGCAAGAATTTCTTTTGCACCGATTCTATGCGTTCTTCATCAGTTTTCATAAATGGGGACCAAACAATACTACAATATTCAAGAACCGATCTCACATAAGAAATGTATAATGTTTTGATAGTGTATGGATCGTGAAAGTTTATACCTACTGCTAAATCGCTTTATAAACCCCAGCATGATGGTTGCTTTAATGCAGCCAAAACATAGCGGATCGCTGTACAAGCGATAAACCGTGCAAATGTTTAAGAAAATCTATATATATATAAATGAATTTCCGTCTGTCTGTCTGTCTGTCTGACCGCTATGGGTTCGGAAACTACTGCACCGATCGGTGTGAAATTTTGTATGTGGGTGCTGTCGGGGCCGGGGAAGGTTCTTAGCTTGGTGTGAGACCTCTCCGGTCGTTGGAACGGGGGGCTCCCATACAGAAGACTTAGCGGGGGACGTTCCTATGAAGCTGAATGTCAAAAAACACAGTAGGCAGGCAGTACGACGTTTGCCGGGACAGCTAGTACTATAATAAAAATAATCGATTACCAGGAATAATCGATTAATTATAGCCGATTAATCGAATCGGTAATCGCCATGGCAAAACATAATCGATTACCGACTAATCGATTATTTGAAATTTTGCGACATCACTACCCGTGTGGATGTTTGTTTATGCGGCTGACAGGGTGCATGAACCGAGTTCCAGATTTTGTGATCAAAATCACGAAAATGATTTTGAGAATTCTTAGTTCCGTGATTTTAGTTCGTATTATTGCATGCGTTACCAAATTAGTATGGGGAGTGAAGTAGGCATGAACTGTGTTCTGAAATTTAAGACTTGTCCTCGAAAAGTCAGGTTTACCGAATAACGTTTGCATGAACTAAATCACGATGATGAAGGAGACGCGGGTTCCATAATTTGTGACTTCTTGTTCCCGAATACTGAAACGGATTTTTATGCGTGTAGACACTCGCATCTGTATGGAACGCAGTTTTGTGCGAAATTTTGTGCTTTCCTCAGGATAATCATCAAATCCTGTATTTTCCTAGTACATCGACCCAGCAGCATCCGAAACTGGAAGAAGGAGACGTTATTGGTAAAGAAGCAGAATGGTTTTCCAGGCATGTTTGCAGCAGTCAGTATTGCTTGTAAATTGTTAAATGCTTGGATCAAACCTGTTGTTCCAAGCCTCGTAGAAGCATTTTTTCTGTGCTCCAACGTCAATTGCTTCCTCCTCCTGTTCCGACTGTGCAAACCGAATTTGGATTGAAATGCCCTAATCCGTCCAATGCTGCTGGAAAGCCGTTTGCTCCATTATGCGTGGTGAACTCTTTAAACATGACAAACCGTGTTCTAAATTCAATTTCGTGCAACGAGCAATTGGCATGTCCCTCGGTACAGAAACTTAGAAAGGATCGAATTTGCAAAGTATGCATGCAGTACTTTGCATCAACTGTCATTTTTAAGCAACATAACAAAATGCATAAAGTTGCAACGTTGCAACGGTTGAAAAGAAAGTGCACCCGAAATCAGTTGTTACCAGACGAGCAAAGGAAGTTTTGGTCGTGACTGAAGATGAGGTTTTGCGGATGGATGAACAATCGGTTGACGTTGCGGCAGGTGTATAAGAAGCGAGCTTGACTGATGAAGTTTCTAAAGTGATATCTTTTGATGAACACCTTATTGAAATAGAAATAAGGAGTCAATTTCCTCCAGTGTACATTGATTAACGAGATCACGAGCGGGAGAGAATCGTAGAGAGAAAGAGAGTTAACTTATCCATCATGCTTAGATCTTGGCTTAGATTAAACTCACACATCACTAACGTTCCTGGTAGGCTTAGAGTTAGGATGAAGCACATACACATAACTCTGTATCATTCTAGAAAGTAATCAATACACTACTTTTCAACAGTTAAAGTGTGAGTGTTTGATTTAACAAGTATTACGGTCTGGTGGTTGTGGTGATTGTGAACCTGAGTGAGATTTTCACTAGGACACTTCCCATTCGTTTTCAGTCTTTGCTGGTGGTAAGTTGGTCGCGTCTGAGAGGGATTTCCTCTAGACTTAACTAGGCTCTGCTCAACAGGTTATGGGCCCAGGTTGGATATCCAAAGAATGGAAAATCGCACACGCCGTTCGCCTGCGCCGCTTTTCAATGGGGAAGAAAAATCTTTCCCATTCTGGAAAGTTAGGATGGAGCAGCATCTGAAACAAGAAGGTCTGCTGCACACGCTAGCCAACACGGTTGCGGATGAGAATTTTGCCCAACCGGCGGTGGGAGCCACGATGCAGGAGGAAAACGATAGAAAGAAGAAGTTGGACAAACGCATCAAGGAGGAGGATGCAGCCATCAATGAGCTGTGGATGGCTCTGAACGACGACAGTATGAGCCACGTGATGCAGCTGCAGTCGGCGAAAGAAATTATGGAAAAGCTGCAGGAGATTTACCAGCCACAGGGTGCAGTTGCTATGATCAGTCTTCGTTCGAAACTCTACTTACTGAGCAACAAACGGTTCCAATCGTTGAAGGATCTCTTTGCTGCCCATCACGAGCTAGTGCGCCAGCTTGAGAGCATGGGAGAGGCAGTGGATCATATGGAACAAATCCGTACGCTCCTCGTTGCCATCCCGGAGCAATTTAAGCATCTGCTGGGCGCACTATCCGTGATTCGGAAGCAAGAGCTCCAAACAATGTCGTTGGAGCAGATTAAGCGGATTTTTCTTGACGCGGATGAGACCATAGGAAAGGATGCGGGCGTGTCACAAGCAGCCTTCATCGGACACAACCGCGAAACGAAGAAGAAGAACCAAGGAGGCAAGCCATTCCGATCGGAGCACCCGAGGAAAAATATGGTTTGTTTTGAGTGTGGAAAAGTTGGCCACAAGCGCCGGAACTGTTTCCAACTCAAGAAGAAGGTAAATCAAGGAAGAGTTTCGTCGGAGGAAAACCTGGCTGCTGCAGTTTCGAATGTGGCACTGATGTCCCAGGTAGTCGTTTCGGCAATGGACACAGAGGAACCAATTGCTAAAACCGAAAGTCCGAAAGCAATTGTGCGTGCAATGGAAGTTGACAGGAAGAACGGATTCAAGGTAAAGATTCCCTTGGAGCGCATCAACATGATGCGAGTAAAGCAGATCCAGGACGAAAACGAAACGCGTGATAGGAGAGTCCGAGAGCTACCGTTACACGAGTTGCCGGTTACGTTGCCAATGTACGTAGACTCAGGAGCGAGTGCACACATGCTGCGGGAAATGAGATATTTCAACAACTTGTGGGAAGCAAATGAACAAACAATTGCTATGGCAAATGGGGAGAAATTGAAGTGCAATCGGGTGGGCAATGCTGTCCTCCAGAGTGATGTCGAAAATAAACGATTCAGATTGACTTTGTACAACGCGTATTTTATTCCAGAACTGCACTGTAACCTAATTTCTGTGTCCAAAATGGAAGAAACAGGCAAGAGAATAACCTTTCGCGATGGGCAAGTTGAAATTTGGGATGAATCGGGGCAGATGATTGCAAAAGGCAGGAAAGTCAATGGACTTTATGCACTTGATGTAAGCCCAGAAGATAATTTTGAAATATGTGCCTTCAGATAGTTAGATAGCAGATATTTTTACTAAACCTCTTGTTAGGACAAAGTTTGCAAACATGATTCATCTGTTAGGGATGGAAATTGAGGGGAAGTATTGAAATAGAAATAAGGAGTCAATTTCCTCCAGTGTACATTGATTAACGAGATCACGAGCGGGAGAGAATCGTAGAGAGAAAGAGAGTTAACTTATCCATCATGCTTAGATCTTGGCTTAGATTAAACTCACACATCACTAACGTTCCTGGTAGGCTTAGAGTTAGGATGAAGCACATACACATAACTCTGTATCATTCTAGAAAGTAATCAATACACTACTTTTCAACAGTTAAAGTGTGAGTGTTTGATTTAACAAGTATTACGGTCTGGTGGTTGTGGTGATTGTGAACCTGAGTGAGATTTTCACTAGGACACTTCCCATTCGTTTTCAGTCTTTGCTGGTGGTAAGTTGGTCGCGTCTGAGAGGGATTTCCTCTAGACTTAACTAGGCTCTGCTCAACACACCTACCCAACATTTGGACAGATGAATAGTATGATCCGGAAGACTATAGTAGACAGATGAGTCCAAATAAACAAGTCCTTTAAAATCAATTGATTTTCAATTACCGCCTTGTTTGTTTTATTACCTTACAAAATGAAGAGGGGGGAGTGTAAAAATTTCTGAAAAAATGCTACATCATTTGTGGACGACCCCTTAATTAGCATCGCATCGCAGCTGAAGCGAGTTTACAAGCGACCCCGTACACTGCGGACAACCGAATTGACTTCAAAACGTGAGCGCAAAAGGCAAAGGGCTGTTCGAAAGAAGTGTTTATGATATCGAACTAAAACTTTCGATGAAAACCTTAGTTGAACTCAAAGCAAAACTTGATTTAAACGCTCCATCAAAATAGCCATTAATCGTATCCAATGATTGGCTGATGTTTCCGAAATGTACTAATCCACTGTTGAAGCGGCGAATCACATAGTGATAAACTTCCCCGCAAATTTTTGTACTTTGTTGCTGACAATGCTTTTCTTATTATTCATATCAAACTGTAATGGTTTCTTATAAATTCGATAAAAACGTTCATCGCAGTCACTCTTCTAGAGAGAGGATGTTTATGGTTTTCATGGTTTTATTCGTTTATGGTTTTATGCTTGACCAACGAGGAATGTAATTTAAATGCAAAAACTGTTTTTCACACTTCATCAAATAATATTCCTTTTCTCGGAAGCACTGGCAAAAATGTATCTAGATATCTAGTCATCGGTCTTCCCCAATCAACCACGCTCTAAAATTTAATCGTCATACCAACAAGCATGAACAATAGTTTTCACAGATGGATACGGCAGTACACTTTTCCCCTACATTTCCAGAAAAAAAGGTTGACACTGGATCTATTCCCACACCCTTGCCTCCTACGCATCGTCGAAAACCAAATCAGCCGACGAGGACCAGCGCCCTATCATCGGCACGACGACGACAAAGGCGAGGGGTAGGTATCTGTTTATTACCATTATTATCCTGCGTCGTATCCCCTACCACCACCCGAAGGCAATCATACTCACCTCCTGCGCTACTGCCTACGGGCCGTTCCTTCGCCCACCGACGCACGACGACGGCGACGATGACGACGGGAGCAAACGATAAAAACCCTCAGATTTTAAGCCGTCTTATTGTTGTACTAGTTTTCCTTTATTGTTGTTGATTTTCACTCTCGTCCCCTCCCTCCGGCTTCCATCCCGGGCCGTTCCCCCGGCGGATTCTTCGGTAAATCCTAGCACAGCGATCCTAGAAACACCACACTACCTGTTTACCACTCCGGTCTTCGTCCGCCCCCCTCCCACACACTTGTCACCAGCCGGAATCGTCTTGCCACTGTGGAGGAATCACGTCCCGTCGGTCCCACTCACCGAGGAGCACAGAGCGTCGCGCGGCAAAAATTAAAAAACACACACCGTACCTAGGAACTCGGGAATGCTTCGCTTTCGACGACAGGACTATCTACCTGACGGGGCGCGCGCGAAAATATTACGGTGGCGTTGGCTAAGTTTGCAACTAAACTGCGGGCCCCAACACAGCTCTCCAACCAGCAAACGGCAGCGAGAGACAGAGAGCCAAGCAGTTCAAGTTTGCAAAAGCCCCCGAACAGCGGACGACGACGACAACGACGACGTCAGCAAACCAGCAAGGAAGAAGCAACCACCGAAATGTCCAGGATGACTCCCCATGCCACTCCATCATCATCGGCCTCGGTGCGCTTTTCAGAAATTCCTTTCCGCAAAAAGTCCACGTCAGATGCATGGTTTCCACAGGTTTTCCTCCCCGGATCCCGAACTTTAGCCGAAGTGGATGAACTTCCTCCGTCCCCATTATCGGAAGCTCCCCACATCTCCCCTCCTGACCAGCGCCCAAGTCCTCACAAGAAAAAAAGGCGTTTAAATTCCAGCTTTTCACTTGCAGTCGAACATTTTTTCCCTCGTAATGCATTTCCCACGGAACGGAGTGGGACAAACGGATTCTCGTGCCGCCCCAAGCCCCATCGCGCAAGCTCCACCAAGACAAACACACCGAGAATGCACCGGGGCCAAGTGTTCATCCAAAGGATACTCCCCCTTGCGTGCCACCGTCATCACGTCGTCGTCGTCGTAGCTGTTTTTCATCGGTCGGTGTTTTCCCATTCGGTTGGAATGCTTCTCGTGGCGAAATCCAGTATGCTGTGACGCGTCGACCTGTGAGGAGCCCTCTGTGCCGAGTTTCGTTCGTTTGATGGCGAAGGAAAATGCGACGAAATTTTGTTCCCACGGTCGCTGGGTGTTGTAAATGCCGACGGGAATGTTGATGTTGTTGGATAAGAGCTGTTATTCACGACGGAAGTATCTGTTGTACTGTTTGTTGAAATGATGGGTTTGTGATCAAAACATAAGGTTTTTCTTAGAGCTCATGAATGAATGAGCGACTTTATAAACTTTTAAATTTTGAATTTAAAACTTTAATTTTCAACTTCTACAAAATACAACTAGTTGAAATTTGCTTGCTTGCTACACAGTTAATTGTTCTATGATCAGAGCAGCACTTCCACAGAAAAATGCTAACCAAGAGCTGACATTGGCGATTGATTATTTTGTTGAATTGGCAGAGCCAGTAAAACACGTCTGGTTTCGGTTAGTGTTACAAGTGAAGTAAAGAAATTTTTATTCAAAGTTAGTCTAGCCTACTACGATATGTTTATCTTTGTTGCAATGCTAGACTGTCGGTTGTCATTCAACACACTTGCTCACCCGTACAATCCTAGTTTGGATCTTAGCATCTCGAAAGGTCCACGCAGCAGTCCCTTGGTTAATAAGTCGTTGAAATGTACTTGATTTTGAATGTAAATACCATCTTGCAGTTTCTCACGAATGAAATTATAGCGGATGTCCACGTGTTTCATTCTTCTGCGGTCTCGCGGCTCCTGAGCAAAGCAGATACTTACTTACTTACTTACTTACTTACCGATCAGGCTAAGGCCGGAGTGGCCTCTGCTGTACATAGTAGCCGTCACCATTTCACTCGGTCCATGGCTGTTTGTCTCCAGTTCCGCACTCTGCGTAGGGTCCGCAGATCGTCCTCCACTTGGTCGACCCACCTAGCTCGCTGCGCTCCACGTCTTCTTGTACCAGTCGGATGACTCTCGAGAACCATTTTAGTCGGGTTGCTATCCGACATCCTGATGACGTGACCCGCCCACCGTAGCCTCCCGATTTACGCGGTATGGACGATGATTGGTTCTCTGAGCAGCTGATGCAGTTTGCGATTCATTCGCCTTCTCCAAGTGCCGTATTCCATCTGCACTCCGCCGTAGATGGTACGCAACATCTTCCGTTCGGAAACTCCAAGGGCGCTTTGGTCCTCTGCACGTAGGGTCCATGTTTCGTGCCCATAGAGGACGACCGGTCTAATCAGCGTTTTGTAGATAGTCAACTTCGTGTTACGGCGAACTTTATACGATCTTAGAGTTCTGCGGAGTCCAAAGTAAGCACGATTTCCTGTCACAATGCCCCTCTGAATTTCTCTGCTGTTGTCGTTGTCGGCGGTCACCAGTGAGCCCAAGTACACGAAATCTTCAACCGCCTCGATTTCATCACCGTCGATATAAATTCGAGGCGGCGGGCGCGGAGATTCCTCCCTGGAGCCCTTTGCCATCATGTACTTTGTCTTCGAAACATTAATGACTAATCCGAATCGCCTGGCTTCACTCTTTAGTCGGATGTACGTTTCCGCCATCGTCTCAACTTTACGAGCAATAATATCAATATCATCAGCGAAACCAAGCAGCTGAATGGACTTCGTGAAAATCGTTCCACTCGTGTTTATTCCCGCTCTCATTATTACACCTTCTAACGCAATGTTGAACAGCATGCACAAAAGACCATCACCTTGCCGTAACCCTCTGCGAGATTCGAAGGGACTCAAAACCTGATACTCGAACTACGCACATCACTCGATCCATCGTCGCCTTGATCAATCGTATCAGTTTATCCGGGAATCCGTATTCGTGCATAATCTGCCATAGCTGTTCTCGATCGGTTGTATGATACGCCGATTTGAAATCGATGAACAAGTGATGTGTGGGCACGTTGTATTCACGGCATTTCCGCAATGCAGAAACACGACTGGTTATCTTCATACAAAACTACGGGGTGTTCTAGTAGAGTGTTCCAATATACGATGCTAGTAATCTTCAATATGAAAACCTATATCAATCATTATGAATGCGCTTTTTACGAGTCTGTTCATTTCAATCGGATTATATTCAACCCCTTATTCGACTTGATGGAGCTCCGGGGATAGCAATCGTAATAAAATTCCAATCGCTGTTATATTCGATTCTTATTAAACAGTGTCTACTTGTATTCATATTGAGATACGATTTTGATTTTGTTTGTTGAAATATACGACTTAATATCTACATTGAATTACGATACATGGCTTGCTGGGGAGTAATTCCGAGCTCCAGTATGAGGTTGCTTAGTCAGATTGCTTCACATACCGCCTGACCAGAGTTTCCCATTGCTCATGTGTACATAAATGTGACAGCGAGCCTCCTACCAAATTGTCTCCCAGCTCTTCAAAATCGCAGTGTGCTGCGCTGCTAGGAGGCTCACGAAAATTTGGTGGGTGCGAGCTAGGCACATAGCTCCCGGGGAGTTCGTCTCATGCGCTGCGTGAGCTGCTGGTATCTAACGTGAAAAACAACTTCTTGGTAACGAAGAACCTCAACAACTTTTTTCCGTACGCAACTCAAGTGTCTGGTTGGTCTATACGATACGACTAGGGACTCTCAATGCAAAGGTTAAGGTTTTAATTCTCGTTCGTTTAGAAAGTTTTTGTCGTGAGATTTTCTAATTTAATCAGTGCATGAGACGAAGCTCATGAGACATATCTTGAGAAAAATGAGGCGCACAACTTTCAGTCTCAAAATGTACAGAGCTCCTGGGAGCTCCCTTGCCATGTGGCTCCCGTGAGCTGGGGCAAAGGACTACAGAACGTGTACATCAACTCTGCGCCTGACTGAGGGAAACGTGCTCCGCTTCAGTAAATGGTAGTGCAACGGCGCTCTGTTTACGGGTCATCCAGGATACAGTACCGCCGAATACTTGAAAGACGTTGCCTGATACTGAACGGCGGTCGGCAGGATCGTTGCCCCCAGCGTCAGCTTATCCTACTTGTGGCTCCGTTTCTTGATTCCTCCGAAAAATCAAACCATGGTGAATGGTTCCTTTCAATTATTTTATTATTTTTTTTTTCTCGGTTCTCTCTCTCTCTTGCAGACAATTTGTTCTTCATTCCAGAAATTGTATCCAGGCGGTTGGACACAAGGATTATGTCATCGGCGACATACAAAAGGAGAGAGACGACATTCTTCCCATCGCTCCTCCAGTACAGACAGTTATCCAGATTGAAACGTCGGCAGCCAAGCTGAAACACGAAGTTGTGGAATTCCGAGTTCCAGCTCCGTGGGGCCTGCTTCAATCCGTAGAGCGACTTCTACAGACGGCAGATAAGGCCGGGGTTACCTCCCAAGTAACACACTTGTCACAGAAGAGTCACGGCGGCGCAGGTTTTTGTTGCACAGTAGTTACCGTGACTTACTACTAACAAAAAATACTTACTTGCTATGTAGAAGTGAGTCATAATAACTTCTGCGCAACAAAAACCTGCGCCGCCGTGACTCTTCTGTGACAAGTGTGTTACTTGGGCTCGTTCGAAGCCTTCGGGTTGTCGCATAAAAATTTCCTTCTTGAGTAGTCCATTCAGGAACGCTGTTGTCGTCCATTTGGTGCTTGTGGTATCCCATCTGGTTCGCGGCCGCCAACAGCACACGCACCGTGGTCCCCTGCGCTACCGGTCCATAAGGTTCGTCGTAGTCGTAGCCCTTCCGTTGGCAATAGACCTTGGCAACCAGGCGAACTTTGTACCAGTCGATGTTACTGGAATCATCTCTCTTGACCTTGAAGACCCACTTGCAGTCGACGATGTTCTTGACTGGTGGTTTTGGAACGAGCTCCCATGTTTCGTTTTTCCGTAACGATTCCATCTCGCTTGCGATGGCCAGCTTCCAATCGTCTCGCTGTCGCAACCCATCGATTGTACCTGGCAAGTTCTCCACGAATGCAGCGGTAGAAACCTGTAAGCCGGTGGTAAAATCCAGCAACTTACCGGGAAGTTTGCGCTTCCGTCCGCTTCGCCTCGTGATCACTTCTGCTGGGCAGTTGACACGTTCTGGTTGCGAAGGGAGCGCAGGTTCAGCAACATCGTCCTCGTCAGGTGTCAAATAGTCTTCCCGCACATCTTGTACTGCTTCGTCATGCTGAACGTCATCCGATACCGGAATGGATTCGGAGGATTCCGACCTGGGCTCCGGTTGCTCATATAGATCACTCACTAAACTCGCTGCTCGTCGACCTCAACGTCTCTCACATTCGATATTTTCCGCTTAGGCTCAGTACCCGCTTGCCGTATATCCAACCATGATATTTTTCTCCGATTTGGAATCTAACTTACCACGTTTTTCCTTCGGAACCTAAGTATACGTCACGGATCCGAAGATTTTCATCTTGTCGATGTTGGGTTTTCGTTCATGTTACATTTCGACCGTAAAGTGACTGTAATCTTCAATGAACGTGACAAAAACCACGTCCTCGATATGAACGACATGCGTCCGAATGGATGATTTCCAATAGCCGAGACGCACGTCGCCCTCCAATGTCGTCGAATGGCTGCCTTGATTGCTTCCCTTGGAAACACTTCACAGATGCATCGTTCAGGCCAATCCAAGATTCCACGCTTCCACAGAGTCTTCATATTCGCCGGTCCTAGGTGGCCGGATCGCCGGTGCCACGAATCGTTAACGTTCTCCTCGTTGACAATGCTCCACCGATTGCTTCGTCGACACCATCAGATACCGTATCTCACAGCTCGATGTCCAACTTGTACAGTTGACCGGACCTTCTTCCGCTGGCTACAACCGTACCCTTCTTCAAAACCGCTACTGATCCGTTCAAGATTCTTACCGCCGCGGCCGCCGTACCGAAAACAAGTTGCATTTCAACTGTGGGACGCAGGTACCCTCGCCGGTACCTTCTTTCTATCGATCAGCATGTTGACCTTCACGGTTTCAGCATATTCGGCCAAAAGTGCTTCGCCAGATTTCGCTACCGCAATACGCACTGTGTATCCATATGATCCGTCGCACCTGAGCTGAGGATCCAGTCGATGTTTTGTTTCGATACCATGGCAACGGATTTTGTTATTGATCCCGTAGCAACGAACGTCATCTTCTCGGCAACGTTGGCTCCAAACTTCTGTCGTCGCTGAAATTTTCCACCAGACACGTAGTCAGCCAATTCTTCATTACACCAACAGGGCTAGCCAAATGTTTGACACTTCTGAGGTCATTTTGACAGACCAAACATGCACGAAAAAGACGGATCATATATTCTATTTTATCGATCTTGTTGCCGTCCTTTCATGCTCATGTTACATCTGTCAAAATGACCTGTGAATTGTCAGTCATTTTGAGGTTAGGTTTGTTGGTGTAATAAAAAATATGAGACCAATTTGCTGTCAAACGGAGACAATTAAGCTATGAGCCATATTATGAAGCGAGAACATTGTTGATGATGATATTGATTTCCACGGGTTTGACGCCACCTTCTCTCAAATTTTTATTCATAGAATTGGCTCGTAAAATGGACTATTGACCAAAATTCGGAAAATTAATGGACAGCGCGAGAAAACACGAGAAGCGAATCCTGGAACATTTGCCATGAGCTCACTTGTAAGCTGTTTGACTGACACTACCGAAAGAGATAGCTTGTTGGTTCCCGATTGCTGTGATCAGTAGATGGATTTCTAGCCTACTACAGGGTCCACAGGAATTGTGGGTATTATTGTGGGATTCTTGTAAATTTGTGACTCGTACTACGCGATTATCAGCATTCTTAGGTAGTGTGATTGAATTCAAAATGTGGGTCACCAAACTTTTGCTAATCCATGACTTGCTGATGATATTTTCCAGGAGCTCCTTCTGGGATTCATCCAAGGCATCCGGTCGGGTTTGTCCTGGATATCCTTTCAGGATTATTTTCAAAATTCCTGGGTTACCTTCAGGAATTCTTTACGCGGTTTTGCCAGCAATTTCTACGAGACTTCAACAGAGAGGAGATTCTTGAGATTCTTCGAGGGATCTATTTAGGATTGCTTTAGAGCTTCCCTTTTGAATTCTTGTAAGAGTTTCTTCTGAGATTCCTGGATTTCTCTTGAGATTCCTTGCGAGATTTCTCCTGGAATCCGATTTTGACAGGCTGATTGCGATCTAAGTCAGCGTGTGCTCTGTTGAGTGTCCGTCACTTTCTTTATTCCATCACAACTAAACTGACTGATGGAGTGTGGATATCACGGGTAGGCCATCTTTACAACTCGTTAAAAATCCAAATAAACACCGTGATTATGTTTAAATATGTGTCACAACATAACAAGTAGGGTATACGCATCAGTTTTGTTCAGTTTCGGTTGTACCGTGGCGGCCGTCGGTATCGTACATCGTTGCCGAGAGTAGTGGGTGCAATTTGGCCATCACCAGGTAGTGATCAGACTCGATAATTTCGGAGAAGCATTCATAAAAATGTATAAAATTGACTGAGTTATAAGCGGAAGTGTTCAAAATAACGCCTTACTTACTTACCGATCAGGCTAAGGCCTGGGTGGCCTCTGCTGTACATAGTAGCCGTCTCCATTCCACTGGGTCCATGGTTGTTTGACTCCAGTTCCGCACTCTGCGTAGGGTCCGCAGATCGTCCTCCACTTGGTCGACCCACCTAGCTCGCTGCGCATCACGTCTTCTTGTACCGGTCGGATGACCGGTCCACCGTAGCCTCCTGATTTTCGCGGTGTGGACGATGGTTGGTTCTCTCAGCAGCAGTTCGTGATTCATTCGCCTTCTCCAAGTGCCGTATTCCATCTGCACTCCGCCGTAGATAGTACGCAACACCTTCCGTTCGAAAACTCCAAGGACACGTTGGTCTTCTGCACGTAGGGTTCATGTCTCGTGCCCATAGAGGACGACCAGTCTAATAAGCGTTTTGTAGATAGCTAACTTCGTGTTACGGTGAACTTTATTCGATCGTAGAGTTCTACGAAGTCTAAATTAAGCACGATTTCCTGCCACAACGCGCCTCTGAATTTCTCTGCTGGTGTCGTTGTCGGTGGTCACCAGTGAACCCAAGTACACGAATTCTTCAACCGCCTCGATTTCATCACCGTCGATATAAATTCGGGTTGGCGGGCGCAGTGATTCCTCCCTGGAGCCCTTTGCCACTTTGTGTTAGACACATTAATGACTAATCCGATGCGCCTGGCTTCACGCTTTAGTCAGATGTACGTTTCCGCCATCGTCGCAAATTTACGAGCAATAATATCTATATCATCAGCGAAACCACGCAGCTGAACGGACTTCGTGAAAATCGTTCCACTCATGTTTATCCCTGCTCTCCTAATTACACCCTTTAAAGCAGTTTAGAACAGCACGAAAGACCATCATCTTGCCGTAACCCTCTGCGAGATTCGAAGGGACTCGAACTACGCACATCACTCGATCCATCGTCGCCTTGATCAGTCGTATCAGTTTATCCGGGAATCCGTATTCATGCATAATCTGCTTGATCGGTTGTATCATACGCCGATTTGAAATCGATGAAGAAGTGTTGTGTGGGCACGTTGTATTCGCGGCATTTCTGCAACACCTGGCGGATGGCGAACATCTGGTCCGTTGTAGCGCGTTCACTCTTGAATCCAGCCTGATATTGCCCCATGAACTCTCTTGCAATCGGTGATAGACGGCGGCATAAAATTTGAGAGTGTATCTTGTAGGCAGCGCTCAGTAGTGTGATCGCGCTGTATTTCCCGCGATCCAACTTGTCCCAAAATAACACCCTCACCCAATAACTCCACACTCTATAGCGAAATAATCTTAACATTTTTTGTAATGAACATATTTGGCTGGAGATAATTAATGGAGCACAAGAACGCAGTTAAGTATATCCTAATGAAGTCTTCATCGTGGATTTATATTTGCCTACAACTAAACCGTATCGCTCTAACAAAGCCACCAGGAAATCGTCTTCATTAACCAACCACTTAACGGTGAAATATTTGTTTATCCCCTCAAACTAATGACCGTTCATGTCCCTATCAGCAATCTCTCCGCCCCCATTGCAGCCCCGTAAAACTCCTACTCCGGTCCTAATCAACCTTTGAGAGCCAGTCGGTGGCTCAACACCACCACCGACTAGTCAGAAATGAAAAATGACCGCTCATTTCCACGGCACGACAGAGGGCACCCCAGCCCAGCAGATAGCCAGAAAACCACATTTCATTAACATAATTCTGTCGTCAAATTTTAATACGTCCCCATCAATCCGACGGCGCGATTGCCTCCGTTTCCAAATCACGGAACGGCGACGCACAATCAGCCGTCACAATTGAACCAACAAACGGCAATCTTATCAGATTACGACGAGCTAGTTCCGGCGCCGCCGCCGCCTGCCGCCGGGTGAAAGGAATCGGCAATGCGAACCAGCTTGGAACGTTTGACTCCCGTCGGCTTTTTCTTGGAGCACAGCAGACAGTCGGAGTTCGGAGGAAAGCAAGCCATGGGAATAAAATGTCGTCGATATTTTCACCCAGAGTGGAATTGATAGGCGGTGTAGGGCTTTTGCAAATCGGACTATGTTATTGAATTGAAATCTAAGTGACGATTTTCCTGCTATACAGGAACACTGTAAGTATTATGGCATCAGAGCAAATATGAAGTTGATTAAAAGATTTTGATTGTGGGGTTTTCCAATGTTGATTTTTGTTAGAAGCTTGAACAGTTTCACTAAAATACTTGAGTACCCCGAGCCGAAGGGAATAAGGAGCTGTGTTATTTGGGCAAAATAACTGAATAATAAAATTGATTATTTTTAAGTTATTACCATAACATATTGTGTTATAAACTTGTCTGTCATAACCGGCAAAATAACAAATTCCATAACAAAAAAATGTTCCTGGAAAACCATTTCAATAACTTGTTTTGTTAGTTTCAATAACAACTTAATAACAGTGAATTCGGAAAATATTTCAATAACAAATTTTGATATTATTATGTTATTGATAATAATCGGAAATCAGAATTTGCTATGATATCAAACTCGTTACTAAATAAGTTATAATACTTATTATATAAAATTATTCGCTTTGTCTCACAAACCCGCCAATAACATGAGGTTCATCATTCTGACGTAAGAAATATTTTCAAATGATCGAAAAATACTATATTCAGCTTTTAATCCATTCTAAGAGATTTGAAGTCGCAAGATAATCGAACTTTAGTTATTTCTATATTATCAAATACGACGAGCTTCAGTTTCCACCTGTAATTTATAAACTGTTATAATACTTTAATTGTTTTCGGAGCACGTGTGACCTTTGTTTTTTTTTCAGCATAGAAACTGAAGAATTTTTAGAATGCTCAACAGTTTTGCAGAAAATTTAATTTTGGGATATTGGAAATATTGTACAGATCATTACAATTTTCCTGGAAAGATAGTTTTAATTCCTCCGATTTTTGCCTGGATTCAAGAGTTATGTCGAATATTCCTCCTGGATTCTACAAGAATTCCTTCAAAAATTTTGCTATAATTTCTCCTGAACTTCCTCTGATGATTCCTACAGGACTTACACCAGAAATTTTTGCAATATTTTTTTTCTAAAATTCCTCCATTTATTTCTCTAAGGACTCCATCAAAAACTCCTTTCATGTTTATCAAATGACTTTGTCACAAATTTCTTTCAAAAATTTGTCGACAGATTTGGTCATAAACTTTTTCATAAATGACTCCAAAAATCTTAAAGAAATTTCTCCGAGAGTTCTTTGACGAAATCTTTCATGGATTTTCAAAGACTCCTCTAGAAATTCTTCCAGAATCCTGCATAGAATCCCTTCAAGGGTTTCTTCAGAATTTCCTGTGATCATTAGTCCTGAAGTTCATCTTAAGATTTCTGTGAAAATTTCTTTGAAGAATTCACCATGAGTTTTTTCCAAAGGATTCTCCAGGAGTTTTTCAAAAGATTCTGCCAAGAATCCTAATAATTGCTCAGAAGAATTAACTTCGGAATTTCTAAGAAAATTGCGCCAGTAGATCACTTGAAGACTTCTCCAGGGATTTATCGAAAGGTTCCTCCAGAACTTCCAAGTGCTCAACCGAAAATAATTTCAGGAATTTCCTTTTTAACTTAATACATAAATGGAACAACACTAAGGGACAGGTAATAATTGTCGAATTGTTGCTGTGATTTCAAAACTTGTTACTGTTGTGCTATTGCTGATAAGTTGATCAGTAGTACAACAATAACTAAACTTGTACTTCAACAAAACATGTTATGTAAATGTAATTTGATTAATGTATATCAATAGCATGGTTATAACAAAATGAGATTGTCCAACAATATTTGTTATGGAAAAGCTATGCCTTGATAATTTAATAATAACAAAACAAGATATAAAAACACGTTATGTGATTACGTAGTTATTAACTTGCTATTCTCCTCTGCTCGGGACTGTCGTGACCGGAGGAAATCTCGATCCAGCCCGTAGTGAGGGAACTCTCAAAAACCTCACTACGAGCCGGCTATTCCCGCCGGTGATTTCTAGCTACGCTCCGACGAAGAGAGCGGCACCACCCGCTTGCTCATCGTCGGAGCGGACTGATGCTTTTCGGCGTTCCACTGCCGGAGTGCTGCCGCTGCTGCGTCCGTTCGTCGTCACTATCGTCAATCAACTGACTGGCACCCTGATGTGCGCATCTTCTCTAGCCTACAATCACAGATATTTTCCCTCCAATTTTTTGACAATCGCTCTGCGCGAGTAGCATTGGGCGATTTTGCTACCAAGTAGTAGGGATGTCTATTTTAATATCAACAATATTTTATTTTCTTGTGTACCAATATCTAATCCTACAATTCCTCTCACCCCTACTCTCTTATTAAAATTGTGGACAACTACCACATAAAGACAATTTATATTGCAATAGAAACGATATTTTGTAAATTCTCGAATGCGTATTTAATGTCAATAAAACTCGTAAACAATTTTGTCTAAAGTCATAAATCGATTCCAATCACACTGTCTTTATTTCACCCTATAGATGTTCAAAGCCATTTGAAATCACATAATTCAAATCCAATTCAATAAAAATTCAAATCCAATTCAAAATCAATCCAAACCCCATCCAAATCCAATCGAATTTAAATCCAATGTAAATGCAATTTAAAACATTTCAAATATAATTCAAATCCAATTCAAATTCAATCCATGTTCAATCCAAATCCAATCTAAATACAATTCAAACCCACTCCAAATCTAATTCTATCCAAATCCAATCCAATTCGAATCCAATTTAAATCCGATCGATATTCAATCCAAATACAATCCAAATACAATTCAAATTCAATCCAAATCCAATCCAAATCCAATCCAAAATCCAATTCAATTCTAATCTAAATCTAATCCAAAATTCAATCCAAATCCAATCCAAATCGATCAACGATCAGAAAACATTTTTATAAATTTTCTGCAATAGATACCAATTACACTCTCTTTATTTCACCCTATAGATGTTCAAAGCCATCCGAAATCACATATTTCAAATCCAATCAAATTCAAATTCAAATCCATTTCAAAACCAATCCAAATCCAATCGAATTTAAATCCAATGTAAATGCAATTCAAAACCATTTCAAATCTAATTCTATCCAAATCCAATCCAATTCGAATCCAATTCAAATCCGATCGATATTCAATCCAAATCCAATCCAAATACAATTCAAATCCAATCCAATTAAAATTTAAATCCAATCCAAATCCAATTCAAAACCAATCCAATTCCAATCGTATTCAAATCCAATGTGAATGCAATTCAAAACCATTTCAAATATGATTCAAATCCAATTCAAATTCAATCCATGTCCAATCCAAATCCAATTCAAATTCATTCCAAATCTAATCTAAATGCAATTCAAAACCACTTCAAATCTAATTCTATCCAAATCCAATCCAATTCGAATCCAATCCAAATCCAATCCATATTCAATCCAAATACAATTCCCATCTGAGCCATCTGTAATCACATATTTCAAATCCAATCCAATTAAAATTCAAATCCAATTCAAAATCAATCCAAATCCAATGTAAATGCAATTCAAAACCATTTCAAATATAATTCAAATGTGTTCAAATTCATTCCATGTCTAATCCAAACCCAATTCATCCAATTCGAATCCAATCCAAATCCAACCCATATTCAATCCAAATACAATTCAAAGCCAATCCAAATCCAAATCCAAATCAATCCAAATCCAATCCAAATCCAATCCAAATCCAATCCAAATCCAATCTAAATCCAATCCAAATCCAATCCAAATCCAATCCAAATCCAATCCAAATCCAATCCAAATCCAATCCAAATCCAATCCAAATCCAATCCAAATCCAATCCAAATCCAATCCAAATCCAATCCAAATCCAATCCAAATCCAATCCAAATCCAATCCAAATCCAATCCAAATCCAATCCAAATCCTATCCAATTCCCATCTGAGCCATCTGAAATCACATATTTCAAATCCAATCCAATTAAAATTCAAATCCAATTCAAAATCAATCCAAATCCAATCTAAATGCAATTCAAAACCACTTCAAATCTGATTCTATCCAAATCCAATCCAATTCGAATCCAATCCAAGTCCAATCCATATTCAATCCAAATACAATTCAAAGCAATCCAAATCCAAATCCAAACCAATCCAAATCCAATCCAAATCCAATCCAAATCCAATCCAAATCCAATCCAAATCCAATCCAAATCCAATCCAAATCCAATCCAAATCCAATCCAAATCCAATCCAAATCCAATCCAAATCCAATCCAAATCCAATCCAAATCCAATCCAAATCCAATCCAAATCCAATCCAAATCCAATCCAAATCCAATCCAAATCCAATCCAAATCCAATCCAAATCCAATCCAAATCCAATCCAAATCCAATCCAAATCCAATCCAAATCCAATCCAAATCCAATCCAAATCCAATCCAAATCCAATCCAAATCCAATCCAAATCCAATCCAAATCCAATCAAAATCCAATCCAAATCCAATCCAAATCCTATCCAATTCCCATCTGAGCCATCTGAAATCACATATTTCAAATCCAATCCAATTAAAATTCAAATCCAATTCAAAATCAATCCAAATCCAATCTAAATGCAATTCAAAACCACTTCAAATCTAATTCTATCCAAATCCAATCCAATTCGAATCCAATCCAAGTCCAATCCATATTCAATCCAAATACAATTCAAAGCAATCCAAATCCAAATCCAAACCAATCCAAATCCAATCCAAATCCAATCCAAATCCAATCCAAATCCAATCCAAATCCAATCCAAATCCAATCCAAATCCAATCCAAATCCAATCCAAATCCAATCCAAATCCAATCCAAATCCAATCCAAATCCAATCCAAATCCAATCTAAATCCAATCCAAATCCTATCCAATTCCCATCTGAGCCATCTGAAATCACATACATATTTCAAATCCAATCCAATTAAAATTCAAATCCATTCCAAATCCAATTCAAAATCAATCCAATTCTAATGTAAATGCAATTCAAAACCATTTCAAATATAATTCAAATGTGTTCAAATTCATTCCATGTCTAATCCAAACCCAATTCAAATTTATTCTAAATCCAATCTAAATGCAACACAAAACCACTTCAAATCTAGTTCTATCCAAATCCAATTCAATCCGAATCCAAGCCAAATCCAATCCATATTCAATCCAAATCCTATCCAAATCCAATCAAAATCCAATTCAAATCCAATCCAAATCCGATCCAAATCCTTTTTAAATTAATTTCAATTCAAATCCAATTTCAACAAAAGTTTAATCCAATTATTTTTCTTTTCGTTTTCCGGCCTTCTCTCCACTTTTTCGTCGGAGAGCCATCCGGAGACGCTTTTCTCTCGAAGTCCCCTTGCTCCCGCAACCTTTCCTTTGTGTTCCGGCCTACTCACCGCCAGATTGCTGTCCTTTAGGCCATCTGACAGCATTTCCGCAAAATTGCAGGACAAGATCTAAACAATTCCCCATTCTTGCACAAACCTAGTAATGCAGATCTGTTCTTATCACGCCGTTAACTTTTTTGTCCATTATTTTGCTATTTGATAATCATAACTAATCAGTCCTTTTCCTCGCCAGATTAGATTTTATTTAGCTAAGCACTTCTTGCTTTTCTGTTTATTTATTTTCCAATTACTTTCTCACTAGACCGATCTCTCGTTCAACTTAAATTTGCCTTTTTACACTTTTATGTGAAGCTATCCTGTTACCGCCAGATTGTTGTTTGCATTCAAATCATCTAGCAAGACTGTCCTTTTGCGCGCCAGTCTGCTATGAATATATTTTCTTTAAGCAAATTTGTTATTACACAAATAATCTAGACAGAATTTCTAATTCATATCCAATTCAATCTAAATTAAAAAAAAACGATTCAATTGTGGATCAAACTCAAGTCCAAACCAAATCCAGACTCACACATGCCGTGTTGCTTCAACATATTTTCTCCTTAAAAATCATTCTTTTTTTAGCTCTACAATTCCAGTTCTTGATTCATATCACTCTTACTTTGCCAGATAACTTCCACATGATAACTAGTAATTTCAAATGTTTATCACATTGTCCAGCATTTGCACCAGGTTACCTCAATTAACATCGTTTGAATCATTTACATCAATTTCGACAATCTGTCCTAATCACACCAGATTTCTATTTCTCCAGCAAACTGTCCTTTTTTCACGCCAGTTTGCGATTATTTTTGCCTTAGCAAATCTGTCCTGTTCACGCCAGATTGCCGCATTTTCGTTTGATTCAAGCAGAACTGTCCTTTTTCTCGCCAGTTTGCTATTTCTGTTTGATTAGACAAAACTGTCCTTTTCACGCGCCAGTTTGCCATTTTATTCTTTTAAACTCAGCAAATCAGTCCTTTCACGCCAGATTTGCTTCCATTTATTTCTGTATGCAGGTAATCTGTCCTTTTTCTCGCCAGATTACTGCAGATCAAAAGCAAAACTGACCTTCACGCCAGCCTGCTTACAAACATTCCACTTTCTACTCATACTCACTTCAATTTTGCTTTTGGGAGACTGCTGCGCCAATTGTCGTGACCGGAGGAAATCTCGATCCAGCCCGTAGTGAGGGAACTCTCAAAAACCTCACTACGAGCCGGCTATTCCCGCCGGTGATTTCTAGCTACGCTCCGACGAAGAGAGCGGCACCACCCGCTTGCTCATCGTCGGAGCGGACTGATGCTTTTCGGCGTTCCACTGCCGGAGTGCTGCCGCTGCTGCGTCCGTTCGTCGTCACTATCGTCAATCAACTGACTGGCACCCTGATGTGCGCATCTTCTCTAGCCTACAATCACAGATATTTTCCCTCCAATTTTTTGACAATCGCTCTGCGCGAGTAGCATTGGGCGATTTTGCTACCAAGTAGTAGGGATGTCTATTTTAATATCAACAATATTTTATTTTCTTGTGTACCAATATCTAATCCTACAGGGACATACATACATACATTTATTTGGTCAACATCACATTCAAGATAACATAATCAACAATAGTATGCCACACACAATACTCGGCTTGCGTGGCTGCCGCTCTCCATCCTCGGACACACCCACCCAGCTAACAATCTCTTATTCAACAGGCCTCATTATGACGAATTAATTCAGCATGATGTTGAATAACATTTGAATTATTTTCAAGTAAAACCTATGTTCGTGTTTTGTTCACACAAATTTGGAGAAGACGTGCCTTTCGATGCCATATTAGAAGTCGCACGGCGTCATGGTATATCTCCAATGATTTCCAATTGGATTCACCAAATGCTCAAAACCGACATCTCTTCTCGACATTGCGTCAAACGGCGATTAGGAAATTGAGTGTTTGTGGATGCCCCCAAGGGGGAGTCTTATTGCCACTTTTGTGGAATCTCGTAGCAGATACGCTATTGAGGCAACTTAAAAATAGCGGTTTTCCTACTTATGATTTTGCCGACGACTATCTAACATTGTTAGTCGGTATTGTCGGGCCGCCACCAAACCGGACTTCGCACAATCAAGTCGCGACGCGACCCAACTCGCGACGTTTTTTAATCATGTCAAAAGTAGTGCGCATCCTTCCCGTTGTTGTCAGCAACACAGCGCACTAGATGCGAAACAGTTGCGACACTTGTGGACCAAGAAAATGGCAATTTTTGATTGAATGTCGGTCTTGATTCCAACCGGATGGACAATATGTGCATCTGCACCCTTTTCGACGTGATGCAAAACGCTCTTCAGGTAGTTGAGGGTTGGTGTCGCCAATATGGCCTTTCGGTAAATCCGAGTAGAACATCTATTCTTCTTTTCACGGAAAAGCGAAACCGTAATGGTGGTCGATCTTTACGTCTCTTTGATTCTGAAATCAATGTGACTGAACAGTTTAAGTACGTTGGAATCATTCTTGATTCCAAGCTTTCCTGGACACCTCATATTGAGTTCAGAATCAAGGAAGCTTGTATGGCCTTCGGTCAATGCCGGCGAACCTTTGGTACAACTTGGGGTCTTAAACCCAAGTATATCAATTGGCTTATAGATGTCTTGTGTGGTGGCAAAAGGGCCAAGTGAGAACGGTCCAATCAAAATTAGGCCATCTACAAAGGATGTGCTGGAGCGTTCTCTTCAACTCCTACGGCAGCGCTCGAAGTGCTCTTTGACGTTGCCCCACTACACATTCATCTCAAACAAGAAGCACTTTCTTGCACCTAGCGTCTATGGGTACTCGGTTTTCTAGAGGAAACTCCTGTGAACAGCAGTTCAACACACACCGTTGTTTCCACTTTTGGTGAATTGGGACAAAGTTGTCCTTGCTCCAAGTGATCTTACAATTGCTTGTAATTTTCCATATATATAGGACATTTTCCACGAAATTCCCTTCCCGAGAAGAGTGGACATCTGGTTATCTGGATAGAAGTATTTCAGATGGCATCGTATGTTACACTGATGGCTCCCTTCTCGAAGGTCGAGCAGGTGCTGGTATTTATTCTCGCGGGCTAAGGCTGCATCACTTGGTAGACACTGCACCGTTTTTTCAGGCCGAAATCTTTGCTCTTATGTGCGGAGTGCAATCAGCACTTCAGCAGCACGTAATGGGCAAAGTAACATACTTCTGTTCAGATAGCCAGGCTGCTATTAAAGCACTTGCTTCGGCCAACTCCAGGTCGAAGATAGTTATCGCTTGTCGAACTCAAATCGAGCATCTGAATTCAGCAAACGCTGTTCACCTTGAACGGATACCTGGCCATTCTTCCATCGCTGGAAATGAGCCAGCTATTCCGGTATCCAAGTGTTGGGTAAAGCTTCAGATTGACACCTGGGCTGCCACTCAGCACAAACAATACTGGAATAGTTTGGAGTCATGTCGTCAAACAAAATTGTATTGTACTGAGCCATCTCTAGGGGTGGCAAAGTATCTAACACATCTGTCAAAGCAGAATTGCAGCGTACTGGTCAAAGCATTGACTGGCCACTGCCGACTCAGTTATCACATGGTGAATATTCAGCAAGCTGTTCATTTGCCTATGATAGCTGTGAATCCGATTATGGAACTTCGTATCATTTAATATGTAACTGTCCAGCTATTGTGCAATTGCGTTTCCGAGTACTTGGAAAACACTTATTAAGTGAATCTGACTTCAGAGACCTGAATCTTCAGGACGTTCTGTTGTTCTTGACCCGCTGTGGTAAAGAGCTATAGGCTCTCTTTACGCTTAATGCGTTATCACAGTGCCCTTCTCAGGGCGCTGTTTCAACCCATTGTGGTACGCTCAGTTGAAGCTCTGGAACATGCGTTCCGACAGCAGCTTGCAGTCCAACATCGAGTACAAATATATCATAACTGATGAAATCATTATCGGTGTTTTGAAAATACTCCAGTTGGTCTGGGAACAGCTGCCGTTGTTGACTCTGTGGCACATATGCCGAAGTCTCGGGTCATTCGCGTGATGTTTATTGATTGTACATCATCGAAATTCTGGCAGTTGCTGTTCGTAGGATTTCTTATTTTGTTGTTGACAATTAAACGATTATAGCTGGCCTTGAACTGGATGTAATTTGGATTGTCGTTGGAGCCATTTTTCGACCTAATGTCACCAAAAAAGTTTTCTAATATGGTCTTGACTACAGCGGTATGTGTACAGTTCCTCAAGGTCCTCTTTTTCTTCGACATATATTTTGAACATTTCCTCGAAGCTCTGTAGTGATACTAGGAATCCTGTTTTGCAGCGGGAGTCAAGCACACTTAAACCATTCTGTAGGCGAATACTCCTTATGAACTCTTTGATATATCTGAACGCATCGTGATAAAGATCAATGTTATCTTTCGACAGTGGCTTTTTGAAACCAGTAGCACTATCGTTCATACTTGTCGTGTTCCGCCGAGGAACCGCCATCCGAAGGGCCACCGTTCGAAGGTAGTCCACCTTCTTCACGCTCCATTTTACTTTTTTTTTAACACTCGCGCGCGGATGCGACTTCGCATCACCACATTAGCCGGAAGAATGAATGCACGATCCAATTTTCTTGCGTTGCTGCCCTGCTGGCCGTACCGATCACACACACACATACATCCACAATCTTTCAGTCGATCATGCCATGCCTCGCTTTTACACTCACATACGGAGCACTCTCTCTCAATCTTCTTTTCGCGCGGAGGAGCATCAGCAGTAGACACTGTTTCCTTGACTGTTTCCGTTACGCATTGGGCGCTTCTCTGGAATACTTATCTAGCCTACTTTATGACAATGTCCTATAATCTAATCTATATGTCGCTTACCTACTTCACATATCCACAATACTGTTCGTAATATCAAAAACGTCATTGAACAGGTATAAATAATCGATCGTTGCTGCAGATTCCATAAATTCGGGTTCGATAGTGCTTAGCTGTTCCAGAGCATTTGCTACGCTGCTATTTACTCAAGACTTGAACAGCCAAGGCAACCTTCATTTTCGAATTTTCGAAATGCACATGTCAGTCACTTAGTTTCAGTGCCAGTTTCAATCCCAATGCATTCTGATACTGGTTCAACTTTTCAATATATCGCCACTCAACAGCTTGAGCATGTGTGCCGGATCCATCAGCACGTGCACTTCGTGATCTGATGTTGGGTGTTTGAAGGCCGTACTCAGAGGAGTTGTTCGTTTCTCGCCTCAACTGCCGATCGTTCGCGGTCGTTGGCTTGACGGCGCCGCGAAGCTCCGGACAAAATGGCGGCACAAACTCACCGTCGCCTAACGGTACTATTAGAAATCCTCTACATAGAGATGAGCGGAAGTTACGTACGTCGATTCGGCAACGCTGTTTGTTTTGTTTACAACAGCTGCCAACACTTGCTACAAAGCTAGATGTTCAAACTTTGTGCGTGACTTCGTTGTTCAAGTTGTTTTGTTTACATTTTCTAACTATGGTAGATTTTTTCCAAAATTTTGTTGAAATAGCGGAGCAATCGAAGAAATCTGAAATTCATTGCAAAAGTGTTACGCTAATCATATCGGCAGAAGTGAAGCAAGAAGCAGCAATGGAAGTTTTTTCGACAAGTTCAGCAACAAAAGTGTCGTCATAAGCATGAGCTTTTGAAAGCAGAATTAATAAATTTTTATCTTTTTACTAAACATACATATGCCGCCAATTTCTCGATATTAAAAACAAATAATTTTTATTTATTTAGTTCCGATTGCAATACCGTTCAAACGACGCCTTCCTACGAACGATAAACATGTTCATTTGGCTCACACTTTGACAGTTCTCTCTGCACGATTGGCTCACAATGGCCGCTTCCGCAGATCTCTATAATGTAGGATTACTAGGTACTATTGTAAAGTCATGGTGAACCCCTGTTAAAGCGTTTGTTTTTCTATCTGTATTTTTATGTTTTGCTGTCAGTCAAAGTGCTGTCAGTTATCACGCTTCCGATATTGCTGTCACATGTTAAAAGCGAACCGAAGACAAGAACCCTATATGCGCCACCTAGTTGTTGAGCTTGGTAACAGAACGAATTATATCAAATTTGAAATTATTACGCAGTAGAGAACGCAATTACGTCGTAGAGAATCAACCATAGTACAATAGTTTAATAATACCTAGGAATGACGATTTGGTCAAACTCTCTCTCTCTACAATCGACCAATGTAGGGAAATTGCGTCGCAGAAATTAAGTCTAAATCAATCTAGGTCGCGTCGGTCATATTACTATTGTGGAGTGCTTCGAATCGAGTAGTTGATTCTTGTCGGAGTGATTTTTTCAAGTGAATCGTTGAAATCTAATAAGATTTATACTGAATTTGAAGTGAGTTTTCGGTCCGTTTAAGTCGTTTAAATTATTTGAAATATTTATGAAAGAATTTATTTGTATCTAGTATCGAATTTGTCGAGTGTGAACATCGAGTTAGAGGAAGTCTAACTAGTAATTAAAGTGATTGATTCTGGGAATTCAGGTAAGCCTATCTATTGAGTTAGTGAGCAAATGATTAAATCTAAACCGCGTTGTGTAGGACCGTGAAGCCCAAGCAACGTGGGCGGCAAGTGTGGGGCCAGTTTCCGGCCAGTCTACGGTCCAGCTACTCTTTCGGACTTCGTTAGTAGCTCGCTCGTCGTTCGCAGCATCGAGGACACAAACCTCTCGAGCAGTTTGGCCTACCCATGCGAAATTGATGTCGTGTAACACCGCAAGCACATTTTGAACGTGGACTCGTCAGTTAATAAGTCACATGGCGCAGCCGAGATTGATAGACGGCTTCACTCCACATCTCTAGGGGACATCTATACCCTGAAATTCACGCCAGCGCGCGAGCCACGTGGGTTGTTCCGACACATTCCTTGGTGACGACCAAAGGTAGGTTTTGGCCCACTCTGCGATCTTTGTCCTTGGCGAGATTCGTCGTCGCAGGAAGTCCGACGCGGGATAGTCGTTGCGGATATCATCGACAAGGTTAGACCGGTCCATATTTGCTCTTAAATCTGCTAGAATAGAAAACAGATTGATATTATTTAAAGTTACCCCAAAGCTTTAAAAACGTGACGTCACAAGTAGGAAGTAGGAGGTTTTCTTGAATTCTTTTGAATAAAATAAGGTTTTTTTAGAGTTAGTTTGAACAACTCGATAAATTCGATCGTTTTATGAAACGCGATCGTAATTTCGAAATAGTTAAATAAACCTACTTCAAGTTTGGTAAAAGCCTTCACAAGTTTTCTTCGTCACGCAATAAAGTTTGTTTTTTGAATTTTAGATTGATTCTTACTTAGTTATAAGCGGCTCATTTCCCCAATTTGATTGGTTATCGAGAGTAAGTATTTTATTTTTCGTTTTGTTTCATGAAAGTTGGTTGGTGAGTACTAATCTGGTTGATTGGCTAAAGACGTTTGCGTGTGTTGAAGTGCGACTTCGGTTCTGATCGAAAATTGACCTGCCCTGAGTCTGGCGGTCTCATCCGGGTAATTCTAGCAGAGCTAACGGTCCTCCTTTGACGGAGGTGGCGCTTAAGCCGTTAGTTTAAAGAACAGGACGGAACGTTACACTATGACAAACGGTACTCTCGTATAGGCTCTACTCTCGTATAGGCTATACTCTCGTATAGCCGGAAAGGCCTACTCCTGCAGTCGCGGGTGTAATGGTCGCGAGCTGCGGTTACTTGAGACGCGGGGGGAGGACCACACAAGGACTTCGGGTTGACTACACGCACTCTGGGGACTACACCAAGATAAACCAAGGGGTCCTGGATTTTTCCTTTATTCTGCTCCTTCCACTATCTCTCACTCAAAACTTATTGTATTACTCCTTCCGACTTGACTTCTTCAAACTTTCTTTAATTTTTCAATAACTTCTTGAAACTCGTCTATACTCTTTGAGTTTTGGCTTGCCAATGATTTAGAGAGCAATGGCGCTTTACCATCCAGACTCCCCGACCGAGGGTTTCCCGCTTTCACGAGATTCGCCCCATCATGGCTCCTTATACGCCACCTTATCCTTGTCTGCGAAGCCTAGTGATGAGTAGCGGAACTATGTGGTGTGGCTGGCTTGTTGTCCGGTGGGCGGTGGGTGGTATTGTGTGATGCTGATCAAACATCTTCTTGGTATTTTTTTTATCAACATTCAAAACGAACCGAACACTACACCACGAAAATCTCATAAATCTCGGACAGACAGACACACCACTGGTTACACAGCCAAGCGCGTTAGCTATGGCAATATTCGTGGCCGTGCCGTCGAAGGTTAGTGCGATTATCTTCACACCAGCCTGTATTTGTATTAAGACATCAGAGCAAACATGAAGTTGAATTAGGTATCTATTGATGACGAGGATATTAGTGAAATGATTCTGGGGGATGGGAAATCGGTGAAGACAGGCGGATGCGGAACCGTGAAGCTGACTGGCTTGATGTGGAGGAGCGGTTGATGTGACGCTGCAGAAAGTGCTGTATGTCCCGTCACTGAAGAGTGGACTGATTTCCGTGAAAGTACTGACGTCGAAGGGTTTCAATGTGGTGTTCCGGAAGAATGATTGCGACATCGTGAATGCAGCCGATGGAGTGACTGTGAAGGGAGATCGCCGAGGCAGTTTGTACCAACTGAGGACGGCCGAGCATGCACTGAACGTAGTTGGAAGGAGCAACGGGAACCGTCGGTGACGCCGGAAATTTGAACACCGAGCTTCGTGTGAAACTCTGATCGCTCTGAAATTGTCACATTCCAAATGATCGCCTTTCTTTTGAATGGGACAGATTACTCTTTCTTCCACTCGCTACCGGAGGAGTTTCCCAGATCCTGGCTATCAACCGGTGCAGACAAGTAGCTAACTGTTTTGGATCCATCTTGATGAGTTCAGATGCGATACCATCCTTAACCATCCTGAATGGCATCGCTAGCTTCCCTTAGTGTGGAAGTTGGATCATTTCCGTCCTCCTGCATTGGCGTAGTCGTTCCATCCGTTATCATGGTCTTCCGTGCCTACGTCCTCCACGTCATTCAGGTGCTCGTCGAAGTGCTGCTTCCACCTTTCGATCACCTCCCGTCCGTTGAGCTTCTCGTAGAACTTCCGTGTTTCATGGGAACGGCACTACAGTTCCATTTCCTCGCACTTCGCTTCTTCCAGTCGGCGGTTTTTCCCCGAAAGAGATGGGGCTTCCGCTTCTGTTTGTAACGTTCTACGTTCTGCCGGGTTCCTCGCTGCAGCATTACCGCCCATGATGCGTGACAGCCGATCTCCTCCATCCTCGGTCACAGCCAGTGCTCGCTAATTCACGCTCTACCTGGTCCGCCCATCGTGCTCTCTGCGATCTGCCATCTTCTTGTACCCACCGGATCAGTCGCGAACAACAGCTTTGCAGGGTTGTTGTTCGGCATTCTTGCATCATGTCCTGCCCACCGTATCCTTCCGGCTTTGGTCACCTTCCGGATACTGGGTTCGCCGTAAAGTGCCGCGAGCTCGTGATTCATCTTTCTTCGCCACATTACATTAACTGTATAAAGGTTCAATCCTCTCACTGCCCCGGATCTTTGAAACAAAGGCACAAACGATGAACGTCTACGTCATATGCTCGGGATTCTTCTAAAATCGATTAAAGCCAAACCCGCTTAGTACGGTTTAGCAAAACCCCGAGCATATGGAATGCTGAAGAGGAGTGCTTCAAAACTTGGCAGTATAGACGTAGTAAGAGATATAATTTCGTGGGATTGTCAGTTGAACTGTTGGCCTTAAAACATCTTCTGTAGTGTGATATTAGATATATGCTTACAATTAATTTTCCATAAGGCCATTTAAAGATATACCAGATAGTCGTATTCTATAAAGGCTTTCGACACGATTCACAACGGTCTCATCACCAAAAATTCAACTAGATACAAACTCCATCCTTTTCGTTTACCCAAAAGCCAACAAGTAAACGACCTGGATGGAGCCAAAGTGTCGGAGACACAACCAATTCCTTTGCTCAATCACACTTCATTTGCAGCTTTGTTTCCCATCAGAACACGCCCGTCCCTCCCAATGCAGTTCATGTGCCGACAAAATCACACTCCACTGGGAACGTTTTGTCTGGGCTGGGATTTTTATCCGAAATCCTGCACAAGGAGCACTCGCAAAATCAGACACAAGACGAACGAAAGCGTAATTCCAAAATATGTATACCCTTTTCGCAGTAACCACAAAACAGGGAGAATCCTTCTCCTGCTGGAATAGGTTCCGTTCTTATTGCCTCCCGGACCTCACACGTCTTTCGCCCTTTTCCCCATCAGCTGCAGAAAAGAATATAATGTTTTCATTTCGACACTTACTTATTGCAAATCTGCTGTTACTCTACCATGAGAACCCCATCGCTGGCTGGTTACATGGATTCTTTTATTCCTTCGTTGCTTACTCCGTCCGCTTGGTCTTGTACTAGAAGCTGTCGACATTGTCACACCCAACCAACATCCAAGGCGTTGGAATTATACGGCAGCTGTCTGCTCCGCTCGACGTAGTCCTCGTCGTCGAACTCAAGTGTGAATCGTAATTGTGTCTGCGGTGCGGAATTACTGCTTGCTGTGCCACGTTCTTACTTCATATAATTATTCCCCAAATCTTCGCCAATCGGAGTTACAACTCAAACGGGATTTTGGGCCCCTTTCTTCCCGGTTAATTTGTGACCGATGAAGGTCTCCCCCCTTTTCCGCTCATAATCGGACCGTTGGCAGAGCGTTGTAATTAATTATAATTTTTGCGCTGTCGTACCCGCGCGCTATCTTGCGACTGCAGCAGACGGTTTCCTTCCGACGACGGTTTTCTCTCCTGATCGGGATATGTCCGTCCAGTCCAGATGCCCGGAATTGCATTTTGTAAATCTCCAGCTATAGACTTTAGCATCGTAATCGGCAGCGGGGTGAGTCAATTCTCGCGGCAATCATTTTAATTATTCACCATCAATTTTGATATTCCATTAATTGCACGAGAGCTCGATTCTTGGGAATCGATGGGATTTGTCGGGGAAAGGCGGAAACTATTGAGCGGATTAGATGATTAATTATTTACGCCTGGGCATCAAGTTCTTAGGAAGGCATTTTTTCGGAATGGCTGTTAACTCCAACTGAAGCAGATCCCTGAAATGTATTGTAACGCACTCGATGCGTGCTATATAGAAGTCTCAGGGGCCAATATGGGTGACTTTCTTCTAAACATGATGCGTCCGGGTCAGTTGGAATTATATTAAGTAACTACTCACTACTACAAATGATTGATTGATGGATGAATGTGAGTAATGGGTTTATTGGATTATAATTATGGATAATCGCCACACATAAGATTGTTCGAGACTATATGTGACATGAATTATTGATATTATAATAGATAGCTACTTAGATAAAGTCCAAAAAAAGTACTGAAAGTACTCATTAGCATAGATACAACTACAACTTTAATGCGGTGGTCCATTCCATTTTCATACTGAGCCTGATCTTGTTGACCCCATGATCTCCAATTCCTAGATTGGACTTGCCAGGACACGATGGCTAAGGGGGGCCCAGCAATGAGTACTAAAATCCAAACTCAACAAGTGAACGAAGCAGTGAAACCGTTCGTGGAAGAAAGGGACGGCCACCGTGAGCAACCAGACTCCCATATCCCAAGCAAGGAAATCAAGCCGCAGGTGGCCAACCCCTAGAGAAATAGAGGCCAACCGGACCAAGGGAAGGAGAACCCTTGGATTACGGCTAGGGAAAGAGGCGTTGATAAACGTGAAACCAACCAGCAGGAGCGAATGTAGCAACTTTCCTTACCGATCAGGCTAAGGCCAGGATGGCCTCTGCCGTACATAGTATCCGTCTCCATTCCCCTCGATCCATGGCTGTTTGTCTCCAGTTCCGCACTCTGCGTAGGGTCCGCAGATCGTCCTCCTAGCTTGCTGCCCTAGCTCGACCCACCTAGCTCGCTGCGCTCCACGTCTTCTTGTACCGGTCGGATGATTCTCGAGAACCATTTTAGTCGGGTTGCTATCCGACATCCTGATGACGTGACCCGCCCACCGTAGCCTCCCGATTGTCGCGGTATGGACGGTGGTTGGTTCTCTCAGCAGCTGACGCAGCTCGTGGTTTCACTCGCCTTCTCCAAGTCCCGTCTTCCATCTGTACTCCGCCGTCGATGGTACACTCATTGCACAATTATGGGTCACTCAAGGAACAATCATTTCATAATATGAATCATTTTTCATACAAAAATAACACTTTCATTATTTTTATTTTATATTCTCTTCATTGAAACTCCTTTTTATTGTTTTATATAAAAATCTGCTTGTAAAATTCACTTTAGGCGGTGAAAATTACTAAAATGTTGGTGAATAATGAAAACCACAATTATGGGTCAAAATTGGCTGTGTAACAATTATGGGTCAATTTGTTGCCTATTATGGGTCACTCAAGAGGAATCGGCTGAACAATAATGTTTTGTTTATTTTTTCAATGAATGGTCACTTATTCTAGATAGATCAACTATAGTAGAATCTAAAACTGGTCTCAAACCTCTTAACGAAGCGTGTTTTCACGATTTGGAATCAATTTTCCAAAATTGGGCAAAAATCTCCAACACAACCACTGATAAACGCCTAAAAGTATGCAATACCCATGTACGCAGAACTGTCAATATTATGCTGCACAAAAAGTGACCCATAATTGTGAGATTTTCGGTGTTCCTTGTCACAATAATGAGTCACTTAAATTTTGCCTGAAATAAGCTTTAATTAGCTGCAGTCACATGATTTTTTACATTTAGAACGTAAATTATACTTTTGTTCTGGTGACGATACCATTTCGCACTTGAAAATCACTAAAGCTCGCCTTTACAGAGCTTACGAAATCAGCGCACGCACTTTCTGATGTTCACAATCGAAGCGTAACTTTGACAGATGGTTTTATGCCGAACAAAAAAATACTGAAAATATGTATGTTTCGACGTATAAGCCCGTGTGCGATACGTATAGTGACTGTTGGCGATACTCGCCTTGCCGTGTTTCGAAGGACTTTCTTCGCTAGCTAATAGCTAGCACCGAAACGCACTAAGTCCGCGATCGCAACACCCAAGCACAGAAATTTTCTTAAGTCCCTTTTACGGGGGACTTTGCCGGTTTCTGCACAACCGAGACCGTTTATCACACGCACGGGGTTAATCAACTTTGGGACGATGTCATCGACCGACCAGATCACCAAAACGAGAAACGTGCTTTCTACTTCAACGTATAATTTGCTACTAACTACTATTTACAATTTTTGCTGTATTCACAGCGTCGTCGGTTGACCATCGGCTATTTCGGTGGTCACTCATTCTCTCTCTCTAATTGATGAGAGTAATTGATGAGAGATGATGGGGTTGACTGGATAATTGGTTATTCTATAATACGTTGTGGCTGTCTCCAACATTCCGGCCACCTTGAAACAGAATGTTTCAACAAAATTCAAAGAAAAAACTATTTATAAAGGCTCCAGGGTCGATCAATTCTGCTTCCTGGTAGATGCTTAGAAGAATAGTTCACGATGCCGTTGACGGTGTGCCACTACGCTGGCAGTAGAATTCATGACATGTGGGAAGTTCCTCGGATGCAGCCGGCCGGTGGGAATTCATCGTTGACGACCGGGAACAAAGAAAAAGACCAGGTAGATCTTACGAGGGAAACATACAATATTGGACCTGCAATTACCTTTGCAGAAACACAGGTGAGCATCGAGCAAGTTCTCCCACAAGGGGTTGCTCTACCTGGTTTCTGTTACATAGATCTTGGGAGCAGAGCGACTCGAGCCACGGGTCGCATCACTTCGTTGGCCGTCGCTGTCCTGAGGGTCACAACACGAACGATACCGTCCTTTCCGGGGGTGTCAGATGGTCTTCTTCAGCGGCCAGTTTGCTGGCGGAACGTTGTCCTCCTTGATGCTGACGTCGGCGCCAACTTCGATTACGACGGGCGGATTGCAGCAGATGAAAATGGCCACATAGACTTCGGTAGGGCCACGATTTCGAACGACTGTCTTCTCGTAGAACGATCCATAGCAGTCGTCCCCACACACAATAAACAGACGCAACGGCAAAACCCGCGAGACCGGCAGATCGGCTGTGCTCTGCTGGACTAGAGTGGGCTTGGATCGGAAACAAGTGTGGCTTTGGTGGAAGACGGACTTTACAAAAACTTCTGCCGCCAAGGATCCAGAACTTCTGACGGAGAGTGGCTAGCAGGAGTTGTGGTACCTGCATGCAGTAGGCTTACGTGTGAACTGCTAGCCAGCAGAGCAGACAGCGGATGTTCGGCGAGCAGAACGATAGGGTGCTTGTTGGCGATGGATAGTGCGGAGTTACCCAGGCGAGTACCAATGCGGCGGATACCGTCTTCATCGATGGAAGGTTTCAGCAGCTTTAGTGCTGATGACTTGGCGACACGATCGCCGTTTGCTAGGTCTGAGAACTCCTCAGCGAATGTTTCATGCTGTGCGAGACGGCAGATGAGATGCTCAGCGTGGTGGAGCTCGGCAGTGGTGACACTTAGCGAAGCGGTGTCCGATCCGGAACGGTGCAGCTGTGCGTGCTCCTTTAGATGATGCCGATAGCGATTGCGGAATGCTGCTACTCGGCGAAGCATGTTGTTGCGGGAATAACTGAAAAACAAATCTCTGAAGAATGTTGCTTGTGCAGAGGTCATCGCCACAGTTTTGCGTCCTTTCTCGGGCGCCGCGGGAGAGTTTGCTTGGTCGATGGTGGTTTTGGGCCAGCAGTCTGGCGGTTCGAAAACTTGAGCGATGTAGGACATCACTTTGTGCTTGGTTCGGATGGCAGCGGGGAGAGAGTCTAGCTTGACTCGGAAGTTGTTGGCCTTCGGATCCCAAAGAAGACCGAGCGTGGGGATCGCATGCTCATCTTGCACGTCGTGAAGCGGTTGAATTGCCAGATCTTCCGGCGGAACATCTTGCAGCACTTCCTGAGCGTTCGACGCCCATTTCTTCAAGGTGAATCCAGCGGGTCCGAGCATAGCGGTGACTTGCTGTCGGAGAACTACAGCAGATTCCACGTCCGGTGCGCCAGACAGAAAATCGTCAACGTAGAAATCTTCGACGACTGGTTCGACGGCAGCGGGATACAGTTCCGCTTGATCCTTGGCGATCTGCTGGAGAGTTTTCGTTGCAAGATATGGTGCGCTTGCGGTGCCGTAGGTGACGGTTTGCAGCTCGCACGTCTCGATGGGATCGGATGGACTGGTGCGATGGCGAATTCGGAGGAATGATCGATCCTCGGGGTGGTGCAACACTTGCCGGTACATCTTCTCCACGTCTGCTACGACAGCGATGATTCGCGTCCGGAACCTCAAGTAGATGGAGTAGAGGTCCTGCTGGACAACCGGTCCAACCAGGAGCGTGTCGTTCAAGGAGTAGCCGGACGAGGTCTTGCATGACGCGTCGAAGACTACCCTGACCTTCGTGGTCATGCTCGATTCCTTGAATACGACGTGATGGGGAATGTAGCAGTGTGGAATACGATCATCAGGCTCTGACACCTTCTTCATGTGGCCAAGATGCAGATATTCGTCCATGAACCGATCGTATGAGTCCTTGGTTGCAGGATCTCTTCCAAGGCGACGTTCCAGGCTCAGAAAGCGTCGATCCGCGATTGATCTGGATTCTCCCAGAACCTTTTCAGGATCTTCGGTCCTCGGGAGGCGAACGATGTACCTTCCTGTCGCATCGTGCGTCGTCGTTGCAGCGTACAGCTCTTCACAGTGATTCTCTTCGGACGATCGAACTGGACCCGATGGAATTGTTTCCATGTCCCAGAACTTGCGTAGAGCGGATTCCAATCGATCATCAGCGGTAGAGAGATAGCAGAAACGTGGGATGCAGGTAGCCGAGCGCGAGGCGGGACCAGTGACCGCCCAACCAAATGGAGTTTCGACTACCCACGGAAGACCTTCACCAAGAGAAATCTTCCGTCCTGTGTGGAGTTCCCAGTAGGTTTCACTACCGATGACGAGGTCAACACTTCCAGGAACACTGAACTGCGGATCCGCTAGCTGTACGTGTGGCAATTTCCATGCCGAGATGTCAATCGGCATTGTTGGTAGATCTGACGACGGCTGCTTCAGTACCAAAAACTGCAGTTTCATCGAGATCGTTCGATCTCCCGACTCGATGGTGGCAGTAATGGCACTACTGATTTTCTGCGTGGATGATCCGATGCCTGCGACGGACACATCCACTGGAGAGCGGCGACTGTAGAGATTCTTCGCCAGCGGTTTCGAAATGAAATTCGACATCGATGCCGAATCAAGGAGAGCTCGAGCCTTGTGCGTGTTGCCGTGATCATCCACGATGTTGAGAACAACCGTTTCCAGAAGTGTCATGGTGCATGGAGTTTGGACTGCCATGCTGACTTGACGGGAACCCGAAGCATCCACAGAGTGGGAAGTGGATGGGCGCGGTTGATGAACCAAAGGAGCCGCTGGAGCAGCAGGCTGTGATGACACGGTTGGCTCGGCTGAACTAGTTTGGATAGCTGGAGTAGCGGATACTTGCACTGGAGCGGAATCGTGTAGAAGCGAGTGGTGCTTCTCACGACACGTGCGACAGCTGAATTTGGAACCACACTTCTTGGATTGGTGACCGAAGCTGAGACAGTTCCAACACAGCCGCTTCTGGGAAACTAGCTCACGACGCTGGCTGACACCTTTCCCAAGGAATACTGGACACGTTCGCAACGAATGACTGTCCGAACAGGAAAGTGGACACGAATAGCTTGGAGGGGATGCTGTTGCGGCGTTGGCTGACACTTTCTCCTTGAAGCTCTTCTGCGGATTGCCGGCCACCTTCGACGAGGCGGAGTGATGAGTTTCTGGTCCTACGGACTGGAGAATCCGTACCCGTTGGTATAGAAATTCGACCAGTTCATCGTACTTAACGTCGTCTTTCTGGCTGGTTTTTTCCTCCCAGGCGCGAAGTGTCGCTTGATCCAGCTTGTAGGAGAGCATGAGGATGAGTGGCAAGTCCCAATGGTCCACGGGTTCGCCCAGCTTGGATAGGGTGCGAACATGGCGTTGGTAATCGTCGACCAGGCCGTGGATGCGCGTTGCACACTCCTGCTTGACTGCTGGCAGATCGTAGAGAGCCCTGAAGAGCTGCTTCTTGAGGTACTTCCGGTTGTCGTACCTTTTCAGCAGCGCGTCCCATGTCGTCGCGTAGTTGTCAGCCTCGATGTCCACTGATTCGAAGGGTTTCTTGGCGCTACCTTCGAGGGATTGAAGGAGATACTGGAGCTTGGCTACAGCTGGGATGTCTCCGTTCACGTGGACCATCGAAGTAAACGTGTCCCGAAATGATATCCAGCGCGAGAAATCACCGTTGAACTTCGGCATCTCGATTTTGGGTAGGCGGAGGTGAAAATGCGGCTGATGATGTTGCGCAGCTTGCATTGAATTGTTGAGCGCTGACTGGTTTACGTCAGCCACGCGCTTCGAGAGCAGGAATCCCTTTGCTCTGCAGAACCGTTGCTCGAATTCCACCCGTTCGTCGATGTGCTCGTCCAATTCCTCCTCTTCATCAAGCCTTTCGATGACACTTTGACACTCGCCGTAATCTTCGTTCAGCTTGTCCAGCGATTCAATACGCACACACAATTGACAGCTGTCGCGATCATTATCGTAGTCGCGAATGAAGCGCTCCAGTGCTTCCAGCAATTTGATCAGGCACTTGCGACGCGATAGGCTGTCAGCCAATAGCTTCTCCTCTTTGCTGGGCATCGCGAACGAAACGAACGGAAGCGGTAGTTGAAATCGAACGACAAATCCTTCCCGGCGCGCAACTGACCGCTTCTACGCGAAACCGAACCGGCGAGGGTTGAACACAATCGATCGATTTGCTCCTTCCCGTCGCGGTGTCAAACCCTTTCGCGACGTTAAATTCGACGGAAGTGGATCGTTATTAATCGAATCGATCTCTCCTTCCCGTCGCGAACGAACCCACTTCTACGCGGTATCGCAAATCGAGGGCGCGAACGGCTTCCCACTCGATTCGCGGCCGTCTTACCACCAAGCCACAATAGCAAATAGAAAAGCTACCCACTTTCTTATGTTCTAATCACGGCTACTGCTAGCCACATGCAAAAATTGGAACGGACTCACCGGGAGCAATCCTTGGGGCGGATGCTATCCAAAGGGTCGATGAATTTGCGCCAAATGGATCCAATGGCACCAGAATGATGGCACCGAGTCGCGTTCCCAATCCACGCTAGCACGCGTTGAAGATGGCGATGACGATGAAACAGGAGCAATCACCTTCCACAATGGCCACGAAAAGTTCACACAAATGGCCAGGACAAAGTCCGATCTTCTTCTTCACCACAGAGTAACACTCGCCTTAGTGCACTCTCAAGCGCGAAATTGTTGTTCACGCTAATTACTCGCGAAACGTTTGCCGACGGTAGAAAGTACTTCGAAAGTTTGATTTTGCACACCCGCGATCGAAGCACTTGAACGGATAGTCACTACCGTTCACCCAAAATCACCGTCGCAAAATCGTATTTGCGAATTTGTATCACCCTGTACGAATACGGTAACACGTCACTGTCTCCCACGGCTGCCGAATAGTACCCGCCTTGGTACTATCCCCACGCGCAAAATAGTCACACACGATAGAGCGCTTGCAGCTACCGAGGTTCACACGCCTTTGTGATACCTCCCAGCGCACTCGCACCGTATGTCCGTCCGCACAAAAGCAATCGAAAATTGCCTAATTGAATGGCAGCCACCGACAATGACCTGCGCGCGCGTTTGATCGGTTTGATTGCTTTACTGCACTACCGCGGGGAAGCACTTTTCGGTTGGAATTGCCTTCGATCCGGCTCGAAGGACCAAATGTTGGCGATACTCGCCTTGCCGTGTTTCGAAGGACTTTCTTCGCTAGCTAATAGCTAGCACCGAAACGCACTAAGTCCGCGATCGCAACACCCAAGCACAGAAATTTTCTTAAGTCCCTTTTACGGGGGACTTTGCCGGTTTCTGCACAACCGAGACCGTTTATCACACGCACGGGGTTAATCAACTTTGGGACGATGTCATCGACCGACCAGATCACCAAAACGAGAAACGTGCTTTCTACTTCAACGTATAATTTGCTACTAACTACTATTTACAATTTTTGCTGTATTCACAGCGTCGTCGGTTGACCATCGGCTATTTCGGTGGTCACTCATTCTCTCTCTCTAATTGATGAGAGTAATTGATGAGAGATGATGGGGTTGACTGGATAATTGGTTATTCTATAATACGTTGTGGCTGTCTCCAACAGTGACACAAAACAAATCAACTCATCAACGAAAAATGATAATGGCTAACAAAAGCTTGTAATTAATTAGAATTTATCTATTAAAGTGGAAAGTGACTAATAATTGTGTGTGACCCATAATTGTGCAATGAGTGTACGCAACAACTTCCGTTCGAAAACTCCAAGGGCGCGTTGGTCCTCTGCACGCAGGGTCCATGTTTCGTGCCCATAGAGGACGACCGGTCTAATCAACGTTTTGTAGATGGTTAACTTCGTGTTACGGCGAACTTTATTCGATCGTAGAGTTCTGCGGAGTCCAAAGTAGGCACAATTTCCTGCCACAATGCGCCTCTGAATTTCTCTGCTGGTGTCGTTGTCGTCGGTCACCAGTGAGCCCAAGTTCACGAATTCTTCAACCGCCTCGATTTCATCACCGTCGATATGAATTCGGGGTGGCGGGCGCGGTGATTCCTCCCTGGAGCCCTTTGTCATCATGTACTTTGTCTTCGACACATTAATGACTAAACCGATTCGCCTGGCTTCACTCTTTAGTCGGATGTATGTTTCCGCCATCGTCTCAAATTTACGAGCAATAATATCAATATCATCGGCGAAACCAAGCAGCTGAACGGACCTCGTAAAAATCGTCCCACTCGTGTTTATCCCCGCTCTTCTTATTACACCCTCCAAAGCAATGTTGAACAGCAAGCACGAAAGACCATCACCTTGCCGTAACCTTCTGCGAGATTCGAAGGGACTCGAGAGTGTCCCTGATACTCGAACTACGCACATCACTCGATCCATCGTCGCCTTGATCAACCGTATCAGTTTATCCGGGAATCCGTATTCGTGCATAATCTGCCATAGCTGTTCTCGATCGATTGTATCATACGCCGATTTGAAATCGATGAACAAGTGATGTGTGGGCACGTTGTATTCGCGGCATTTCTGCAACACCTGGCGGATGGCGAACATCTGGTCCGTTGTAGCGCGTTCACCCATAAATCCAGCCTGATATTGCCTCACGAACTCTCTTGCAATCGGTGATAGACGGCGGCATAAAATTTGAGAGAGTATCTTGTATTCAGTGCTCAATAGTGTGATCGCGCGGTAGTTCCCGCAATCCAATCTGTCGCCCTTTTTGTAGATGGGACACACGATACCTTCCATCCATTCCTCCGGTAATACTTCCTCCTCCCAAATCTTGGTAATGACCCAGTGTAGTGCTCTCACCAGTGCTTCTCCACCGTATTTTAGAAGCTCGCTTGGTAGTTGATCTGCTCCAGCGGATTTGTTGTTTTTCAACCGGCCAACCTCCTCCCCAATCTCTTGAAGGTCAGGAGCCGGAAGTCTTTCGTCCTGTGCACATACTCCTAGATCTGTTACCACGCCACCTTCGGTACTTGCAACGTCGCCATTGAGGTGCTCATCGTAATGCTGCCGCCACCTTCTCGCGGCATTCTCGCCCATGCTGCATTCTTCTCGTTTTTCAACTGTTCACATTCGCCGCCGTACCAGTCGTTTCTGTGATTCGGAGTCGCGAAGCCTAGTGTTGCAGCCGAGGTACTACCTATGGTGGAGCGGATGTCATTCCAGCCATCTTCAAGCGTAGCTGCGCCAAGCCGCTCTTCCGTTCGTAGAGCCACTGCTAACTGCTGCGCGTAGTCTTGAGCCACTTCTACGTTGCGCAGCTGCTCGATGTTGAGCCGCGGCGTTCGACTTCGACGCGTGGTGATGAGTGTCGAAAGTTTTGAGCGCATGCATATAGCGACTAAATAGTGATCCGAATCCATATTCGCACTGCGGTATGTGCGGACATTGGTTATATCCGAGAAAAATTTACCGTCGATTAGAACGTGGTCGACTTGGTTTTCTGTTTGATGGTCGGGTGATCTCCAGGTGGCTTTGTGGATATCATTGTGGGGGAAGAAGGTGTTTCGGACTACCATACCACGGGAGGCTGCAAAGTTTACGCATCGCTGGCCGTTATCATTCGATACGGCGTGCAGGCTGTTTCGCCCGATTACCGGTCTGTACATTTCCTTCCTTCTTACCAGCGCGTTCATCTCACCGACAATGATTTTCACGTCAAGCGTAGAACGCTTCTTTCTCGTCATCAGGTATCCCTTCATGTGAGCAGTGGAAGTTGAAGAAACGATGATGGGGCTACCACCTTGGAACTAGCTGGGCGTGATGCAGCGTTTCTTACTCAGCCGCTGGATGCCAAAATAGACGCTGTTTGAGCCGCACCTCCTTGGTGAACAGACGCCATGACAGACGCTTGGGTCGTACCTCCTCAATCTAACCGAACTCAGAAGGACGACAACAGTGCCCAGGCTGCACTAGCACACAACTCTTACCTGGCGGTTTCTGCCATCGCTTGACCCGTTGAAGCATGAGGTAGGAACTTGTGAGGACCAGAGCTATGTTGAACGCTCTCATTATCGACTCACCGTTTTGCAGCCCAATGTAGCAACGCGATGGTCTTTAAAAGGCAGATATGCACGCCGAGGTACTGAGGGACATGACGAGGGGTGAACATCATCTCTCAACGCTAGGCGCAGTAGTTAAAAGCACCCGGCGCACTATGACCGGAGAAATGAATGCAAGATTCCGATGTCTACCCAGACGGAGGCATTCGCTTTCACGGGTAGCCCCAAGAGGGTGGCGGAAACTATTACTTACAAAAAGCAATCGCAGATGCGTGTGAGGCAGCCGTCATCTGCGGAACTACCAGGCGGCGCCCGTAAGGCTAGGCGGCGGTTACCCCCGAAGGTCGGTAGTAAAGCTGGCAAGTCGGACCTCAACCATACGTCCCAGATAAACGAGAAGGGTGAGGCTGATAAGGCTGGCCCGTCCCGGATGGAAGGAAACAGGGGATAACGACCACTGATTGGTCCTCAGCAATCACAAGTTAGAGCTGGTTAGGGGGAGGATGTCTTTTGGTCCAAAATAGAGCGAAAAAAGAAGAAGCAAGAAGCAGACACCGCAGAAAAGTAGGGAAACCAGGCCTAAGAAACGTAGGAGAGTAGGTGCCAAGCGCGAGGAAGGCGATGCGCTCGTCATCAAGACCGAACAGTCTACTAAGTACTCGGACGTCTTGAAAGCGATGCGAAGCGGTGCCAAGTTCGTGGATCTGGGAGCCGACGTGCGCAGTATTATTAGACGTACTCGTACGGGTGTGATAATCCTAGAGCTCATGTGCGACAAGGAACGCAAGGGCGCTGGCTACAAAAGTCATTCGGAAGAGGTCCTTGGCGAAGAGGTCGTGGTGAATGATCTTACGGAAGAGGAGAATCTGAAGGTAAAGAACCTAGACGAGGTCACTGAAGCGGGAGAGTTCGTAACGGCATTGCGGCAACAGTGTGAGGTGCAGGTGGTCATCGTAGCCATTCAGCAACGGAAGGGGCCAGCAGGGACACGGGAAGTCTTGGCTAAGCCACCTGTGGTGGATTTAAATGAGTCCGTTAGAGTAGGGAAGATCAAAGTGGGCTGGTCAGTATGCCATCTGTCCTTTCATGACCCACCGAAGGTTTGCTTCAAGTGTCTGAAACCATAGCATAGCATAGCATAGCATAGCATAGCATGAATACTTGCACAAATCTTGGATGGAGTTGCAAAGTTGAATATTTCCATTGACATTGCTGATGTCGCTACTATCTACAATGTCATAGATTCACTCAGCTCCACACACCTGGCCAAGTCCTTGCAAGCATTTATAAATCCCTTCATCAACTTAGAAAGAGCCCAGAACTGAAGCATCTTCCAATAGATGAAAGGATGTTGAAAATAGCGAATTTTCAACTTATATGCAGTTAGAAAGTAAATATACTGAAGTAAAATTATTTATGAATAAATAATATTGGAAAGATCTCACCAATTGTTGTGGGGTTTTTGTGGTACAATGCCGATCATCTAATTGTCTTGATTAATGTTCTTCTCTGTAAAGAACAATACTCTGCTTCAAGTGTCTGAAACCAGGACACAAATCATGGGACAGCAAAGGTCTTGACAGGAGCAAGCTGTGCAGCTGGAGCGGCGCTGAAGCCCGGATTTCGGAAAAATCCGTGAACAACAGGCACCCAACGGGAGGTCCAAGGTGTCCAGCCCTCAAAAAGTCGCAGTGAACAACTCACAGTGCAGGTAACGCAGCTTAGCAACTGCTTAATCAGGCGGTTTCTGAATGGAGGACGGATATTGTCATCAAAGCAGACTAATACGAGTACCCGCCGGCAACGGCAACTAGGTCGCGGATGAGACCAGTAAAATGGCGGCGATATGGACGAGGGGTATATACCCCGTCTACCTATGAGGGCTTCGTGGTCGCCAAAGTAAACGGGGTCTTCTTCTGTAGCTGTTATGCGCCTCCGCGGTGGCCGATCGAGCGGTTCACGCAAAAGCTGGACTGCTTAACGACCGTGTGCTAACAGGGCGAAGGCCGGTGGTAATAGCGGGCGACTTTAATGCCTGGGCCGTGGAATGGGGAAGCCATTTCACGAACCAGTGGGGTCAGATCCTGCTAGAAACACTGACCATCTTAGACGTCGACTTGGCTAATGTCGGTACCAAGAGTACCTTTAGTCGAAACGGAACGGAGTCAATTATTGACGTGACCTTTTGTACTCCTGGCTTAACAAGTGTTTCGAACTGGAGAGTAGATAATAGCTACACTCACAGCGACCAACTGGCGGTTCGCTACAGTATCGATTACAACAACAGCAGGCAGCGGGTAGAAAAAGAGGCGGCTAGGCCAAGACCAAGCCCTTGCAGGTTGAAGACATCATACTTCGACGAAGGGGTATTTAGGGAGGCGCTCCGCTGTGAGCGAAACTTACTTGGTTTAGACGGCGACGAGCTGGTAGCGGTGCTCTCACGTGCGTGTGATGCAACCACGCCTAGGCGAGTCCACCCTAGAAATGGGAGGCCACAGGCTTACTGGTGAACCAACGCGATTGCGGACCTGCGCCGCGCCTGCCTACGGGCTAGGCGACGGATGCAGCGCGCACGATCAGAGGAAGAGCGAAACGAACGGCGGGTGGTGTTCGCCGCTGCAAAAGCCGCGCTTAAGACCGAGATAAGAGCAAGCAAAAAGGCCTGCTTCGAGGGTCTCTGTCAGAGTGCCAATACGAACCCGTGGGGGTGACGCCTACAGGATCGTTATGGCCAAGACGAGAGGAGTGATGGCTCCTACAGAGCAATCTCCAGAGATGTTGGAGGGGATCATTGGAGGACTTTTTCCGCGTCATGATCCTAGTCCTTGACCTCCTTTCGTAGGACAGCTGGGGACTGGGGCTGGCGATGAGGAGAGGGTCACCGATGTGGAACTTGCGGGGATTGCTAAGTCCCTTAGCGTAGGTAAGGCCCCAGGTCCGGACGGAGTTCCGAACCTGGCCTTAAAAGTAGCTATTGCAGAGGCTCCCGAGATGTTCAGGTCTGCTATGCAGAGATGCCTGGACGAGGGAGTTTTCCCAGAAGCTTGGAAGAGGCAGAGCCTGGCACTATTGCCAAAGGCGGGGAAACCACCCGGAGACCCGTCGGCATATAGATCAATATGCTTGAACGGCACAGGTGGGGTGGGGCGGAGATGCTCAAAAAGACCATCCTCAATAGAATGTTGAGGCACACCGAGGGTGTAAATGGTCTCTGGAGTAGCCAGTACGTCCTTTATCGCGGTTACAAAATCCGCTGGAAATACACTCGGGCGTAAGAGAAGGGGGATTCGCTGCTGTGCAGTAGTGACTCTGGATGTAAGTTGGCCGGCGTGGGGCACTGCGCTAAGTACTAAATGCTACCGACGGAAGCTGCAAAGTACTTACAGGCTTATGTGCCTGAGGGTTGCGAGCGCGTACCGTACCGTATCACACGACGCTCTCTGCGTCATTACTGGTATGGTGACTATGTATCGGCATCCTTATCAGTGAGGACATGGAGTGCTTCGAAATGCGCGGCACAAGAGGCATACGCAGGACTGCCAGGATGGCCTCTATGGTCAAATGGCAGCGCGCATGGGACAGTTCCACCAATGGAAGGTGGGCCCAGAGGTTGATCCAAGGATAGATAGTTGGGTTAACAAGCTCCATAGGGAAGTAACATTCCACCTGACTCAGATCCTTTCTGGGCATGGTTGCTTCCGACAGTATCTACACCGTTTCGGGCATGCGGGTCCTTCCAGATGACCTTTTTGTGCTGGTTTGGAGTAAACGGCGGAACACGTTTCGTTCGTGTGCCCGCGTTTTCGCACAATGTGTGACCGCATGCTTGCCACATGCGGTGAGGACACAACTCCGGACAATCTTGTATAGAGGATGTGTAGGGATGAGTTTGGCTGGGATGCCAAACGAAATGGTTATCATCGTCCTGGAGCTACAGAGGAGGTGGCGCGTGGACTTAGAGAATGGCTAATGCAGACGATATACAAGAGGTGATACAAGGGTTCGGAGTCTACTGGGTTGGATCTGAGCCTGCGGTTCGAAAGGGGTCCTCGGCATGGTCGGGCAGATGGAGGCCCCATGTCCGCACGTCCTTTTGTGTACTTGCTGATAGGATAGGTCCTTACTTGCGGGAAGGTCACATCGTTGTGCACGCGGAATCAGTTCGTAATGCTTGCTGTGCTGTTGGAAGCAGGCGTGGTGTCAACCAGAGTTGATGTACACGTGCTGTAGTCCTATGTACGGGAGTCACATTGCAAGCAAGCTCCCAGGAGCACAGTACATTTTGAGACTGAAAGTTGTGCGCCTCATTTTTCTCAAGATGTGTCTCATGAGCTCCGTCTCATGCGCTGATTAAATTAGAAAATTTCACGACAAAAACTTCCTAAACGAACGAGAATTGAAACCTTAATCATTGCATTGAGAGTCCCTAGTCGTATCGCATAGACCAACCAGACACTTGTGTTGTGTACGGAAAAAAGTTGTTGAGGTTCTTCGTTACCAAGAAGTTGTTTTTCACCTTAGATACCAACAGCTCACGCAGCGCATGAGACGAGCTCCCCGGGAGCTATGTGCCTAGCTCGCACCCACCAGATTTTCGTGAGCCTCCTAGCAGCGCAGCACACTGCGATTTTGAAGAGCTGGGAGATAATTTGGTGGGAGGCTCGCTGTCACATTTATGTACACATGAACAATGGGAAACTCTGGTGTCAACCCTGCCTGCTTTCCGAGGACTACTCGGGAAGCTGGCTAAGCGCCTGCATGGTACCTTGGTGGACTCATCAAAGCGAGTCATTGGTGTTCTTGCTGGAGTTGGAGTTGGAACCTTGAAAGTGCGGTGTGCACTAGCCCCTCCTCGAAGCAACGCGTTCTTGGTGGTTCCGAAGAGACGAAGGACTTGACGACCATGGGAATTTTGTTTAATGAGTCAAGGAAAGAATAGTGCTGGCTTTAACTTTTGTTGTAGATGACGGTCCCTAACCCCACATCGCCTTCAAGGCCTCTGAGTACTTATTTAGACTCATTCGTCTTGATAACGAGGGCGTCTCCCTTGTTGCGGTTAGTACCTATCCTTCTACCTCTTCTTATTTTAGCGTCTTTAGCCTCCTGTTCCTTTTTCTCATCCTCTTATCCTTATATTTCTTACAATGTGAGTTGTATTCCTTGGTACCTTTGTTGTTACCGCTAAATATTTGTTTGGATTGCTTCCTCTACTTGACTACCATTACTTATTTGTCAGCTTATTTTCTTCTTGGCTATTACACATAGTAGGAACTAATACAGTCTTGTGCCATGTACCAGTTGCAGTTGCATAAAACCATTGCATATCTTTCCGATCCATGTTCTCCTGGATTTGCTTCCATATTGCTCTTACCTTCCAGTTTGTCTCCATAATTCAATTCATCGATACTATTTGAAGGAAAATGTCATAAACAAGTTTCACTTGTTCTTAGGTTTACACCACCAAATTGAGCGCTTTTGCCCCGCAAACGCTAAAAGCATTATCATCATACCCTAACCTAATTCCATCCATCGATGATCGTCCATCAACTTAACCGTTACTCACCCGTGTCTAGTGGTGCAACAAGCACTTCACGGTCGACCGGGTGAGCCTCAATTTCACCGCCCTGTAATTATCAATTACCACCCACAATTTTACGCTCCATTCTCGCGCGGTTTCCGGTCTCGCCAGCGGAAGTTCAGTACCTACCTATCATGAACGATGACCAACTACGACACGAACATCTAGGTGCAATTGAGCAGCATGTGTTTATCCAAGCGATTGACCCATCGACCATCATCATCAAGTTGTTTAGTGCTATTGAACTAGCCCCATTCATTTAAGCTGAGGGTGAGCCGAAAGGGTTAATGGTTCAACGGTATCTCTGCTCTTTGCTTGTCTTCTACCAGCCATTCAATAATCCTTTCACTGCACTGGCTGGTGTACCTCCACTCGAATTAAGTGCCGTTCAATTATATTCCACTTTGAGGGTCGCTCTCCGCCGTGCACAGTGGATTAGAATAAGGGAACCATATCGATTATTTGTAATCTGTTCATCAGATAAATAATAAATAATAATAAAAATAACGCACTGCTACAATTGTGATTAGAATATAAAGTTTTGAAATTTGCTTTCAAAAGTTTGGCGTTTATAAAAATATAGCTGAAGTTAATATATTTAATTTTTTTTTTGCAAAATAGTGAAGAAATATTCAATTTTTATGCAGTTCACATTCTTGGCTATTTCAATGAAAGCATACTTTTAACTCCCATTTTTGTGTTTGTTCGAGTTGGTTTTATTTTTAGATTTTTCAAATGGGTTACGATACTGCACAATTTCCATTTTGAATCACTGTGTCGTGCTGGATGCGGTACCCAACTGATATCATTCGGATGGGGAAGGTTAACGATGCAGCACCATCAATTCGTTTCTCCTCCCATGGCTCTCGGGTTGGTACTCTGGTCTCATGAGTCGGAGTGTGGGTGGGATCGGATTTCGAAAATGGATCCGTTAATAATGGAATACTTAAATGGATCCTGCTGTCCCGCTTTTATGAGCCAGCCGGATTTTTCCATGCGTAATTATAGGCTCGGTGCGTGGGACACCTAGAAGGACGTGTGCTCGGAAAACTTGGTCGATTCGAGGGTGCATTAGAATGGCGGTGGATCCTGGCCGTGAACAGGTGTTTCCTTGTTTCAGAAGTGCTTAGAAACTTATTTTTCTGGATATTGAAAAATTGACATTGTCCTGGGGAAATGAGCTGCTGTTTTGGATAGGTATTAATTTAACGACCAAAACATATGGAACTGCGCCAGAAAAAACTTTTTCGTTTCGTCTGAAAAGCAATAAAAACAGACCTGACGTGTTGTTTTCACGGACGTGTTTTTCAAATGACGAAAAAACAGTCAATTTTAGAAGTAGCATCATTTGGTTGTATGATGAATCTGCTAAGAAGGAAATGCAGACTTATTTTGTTATTTTCATTTGAACACTAGTTCGAAATTCCATCGTCGGATCAGGAGACACGTGTCTAAGAAGTCGTCTCCTACCCAAATCCCAAACCGCTCGAATAAATCCACCATGAAATGTTGAACTAGGATCAGATCTGTGGATGATTCTCGATTCGGACCCTCATCACTTCCAGAGAATTGCGTAAGAAATAGTTTTCCGCTCCAGAAAATAACTAGACTGGAGGAGAGCATCTTCGGCGAGATTGTCTCACCGATGAAATCCTCCATTGAAATAATTTAAATTAAGGATAATTTAATTATCTATTTTCAAGCATGAGCGATTCGGAGCTCCTTCTTCCTCGAGAAAGGCGTGCAGTTAAATCCTTTTGTACGTTCATGCGATTATTGGAGCCGTTCGTTTGATAGTTGGTGCGCCCGACTGGTTATCCTACTCGTGTAAGCCAAATCGAACTAAGAGGGTTAGAATTGAAACTAAGCCAACAAGACAACGAAAACGGCCAACGACTGATTGATTTCGCCGTTTCCAAAAACATGGCCATACGTAGCACCTTTTTTCAACACAGCTCCCTTATCGTTACACCTGGAGATCACCACAGCAAACGGAATCTCAAATCGTGGCGTCAACATCGACTCCGACCACTATCTGGTGATGGTCAAATTGCGCCCAAAAATTTCCGTCATCAACAACGTACGGTACCGGCGACCGCCATGGTACAACCTAGAGCGACTAAAACAACCGGATGTCGCCTCACACGCTCAGAAAACCGTTCTGATAAACGTGAACAAACAATCACGAATATGAGAACAAGCAAATATACACCGTAAACTGGAACTAGTTCCAGCTGTCAATATGGGCGTTCTCGATACCGTGACATCTAGTTCACGGTGTACATTTCTTATTGTTGTTATCGTTGCTATGCATAGTTCCCGTTTGTTCTCGTTGCCGTGATTGGGAGTGCACGTATATCGGAACGGATTTTTTTGCGTGCAGCATACGCGCAGAATCTCGAGGACGCGTTGCTAGACGAGGGCGAGCTCTATGAGGCCCCTCTAGAGGACTGCTGGAGTACAGTGAAAGCAGCCATCAACGACGCAGCCGAGAGCACCATCGGGTACGTGGAACGGAATCGACGGAACGAATGGTTCGACGAAGAGTGCCGAACGGTTTTGGAGGAGAAGCACGCAGCGCGACGGTAATGCTGCAGCATGGGACCGGACAGAACACGGAAACGTTACAAATAGAAGCGGAAACAGAAGAACGTAGGCACGGGAGACCACCGCAACATAGCCAACGAGGATGCAGCGGAGGACAGAAATGAACCAACTCCCACGCTGAGGGAAGTTAGGGATGCCATTTATTAGCACAAATCGCCGGGGACTGCGACAAGGTGATGGACTCTCACGCCTACTCTTCAACATCGCTCTGGAAGGTGTGATACGACGAACCGGGCTCAACAGTCGGGGAACGATTTTCACAAAATCCGGTCAATTTGTGTGCTTTGTGGACGACATGGACATTGCACTAAGGGCCAGAATCGCTATCTAGCGGAACAAAATTAATTACTCCAAAACGAAGCATTTCCGACACATGGTATCTTCGACAAAGTTGCTTGACATCAGCAGGGGCATCTATTGATAAGAATGTAGTAGTTCGCAACTCGTCCGCATAGGTGGCGCCACCATCTAACTTCTTTGTTTTACGTTCTAGAGACTTGGCGTCTTCGGCACAGTTGTTCATATTGGCAAAATAAACAACTCTTTCTCAGACGTCAAAATTCCACAGCCTACTGTTTTCGAGTAATTTTAAAAATAAAATACATTCATTGAAAAACCAGTTTTTTAAGCTTATTTTGACATTTTTACTAGAAATCATGTGAGTTTAATTTTTTTCCCGATGCAAATATGTAAAACCAAACACGTTCTATGGAAATATATTCAATATTATCATTAAAAATTTGAAATTAAAATACAAATTCGAAAAAATAGTGTGAATTTCAAGCCTTAATATCTCACAAAGCGCAAAAAATCGCAACTTCAAATTTTCAGCAAATACTAATCAATACTAGGTGAACATACTGTCAAAAATTTGGAGAGGTATTTTTTGGTGTTTTTGAGATAATAGCTTTTTAGTAACACCATAAATATAAGTAGTGCCAGCGTGTAACTTTTTACTGTTGCACATTAGAGAGTTTATGTTTTCGAGAAAGTTGTTCATTTTGACTAAATAAACAACTGTTTCTTAGACGTCAAAATTCCGCGGCCTACTGTTTTCGAGTTATTGTGTATTAACTAGATTTTATTGATAAAATTTGTCAATAAAACACATTTTGATGCAATAGTATGAACTATTTTTTATTGTTTTTGATTTTACGATACATAGTAGGTCATGAAAATGTCAGTTTCGTGGAGCTCCAGTCACAATCTCTAGAGATTGATCAACGTCATTTTCATCCAGGAACAAATCCACGAGCTCTCAGCAAGATATTTCGCGCTCTAAAATTTAAAATGATTGACAAAAGAGGTTAAGCTTAAAACATTTGGAAAATAACAAGCAAAAAATTAAAAGTTACCTTGAGCCATGCTGACAATAGTACTGAGATTTTCATGACCTACTAAGTATCGTAAAAATTAAAACAATAAAAAATAGTTCATACTATTGCATCAAAATGTGTTTTATTGACAAATTTTATCAATAAAATCTAGTTTATATACAATAATTCGAAAACAGTAGGCAGTGGAACTTTGACGTCTAAGAAACAGTTGTTTATTTAGTCAAAATGAACAACTTTCTCGAAGACATAAACTCTCTAATGTGCAACAGTAAAAAGTTACACGCTGGCACTACTTATATTTATGGTGTTACTAAAAAGCTATTATCTCAAAAACACCAAAAAATACCTCTCCAAATTTTTGACAGTATGTTCACCTAGTATTGCTTCGTATTTGCTGAAAATTTGAAGTTGCGATTTTTTGCGCTTTGTGAGATATTAAGGCTTGAAATTCACACTATTTTTTCGAATTTGTATTTTAATTTCAAATTTTTAATGATAATATTGAATATATTTCCATAGAATGTGTTTGGTTTGACATATTTGCATTGGGAAAAATTTAAACTCACATGGTTTCTAGTAAAAATGTCAAAATAAGCTTAAAAAACTGGTTTTTCATTGAATGTATTTTATTTTTAAAATAACTCGAAAACAGTAGGCTATGGAATTTTGACGTCTGAGAGAGTGTTGTTTATTTTGCCAAAATGAACAACTTTGCCAAAGATGCCAAGTCTCTAGGACGTAAAACAAAGAAGTTAGATGGTGGCGCCACCTATGCGGACGATTTGCGAACTACTACGTTCTTTGCAATAGATGCCCCTGCTGATGTCAAGCAACTTTGTCGAAGATACCATGTGCCGGAAATGCTTCGTTTTGGAGTAATTAATTTTGTTCCGCTAGATTGCGATTCTGGCCCTTAGTGCATTGTCGCCAAAACATTTGGAACGGTGGCAGAGCTGTACACCCGCCTGAAACGCGAAGCAGCAAAGGTCAGACTGTCTGCTGTGGTGATGAATGTCTCAAAAACAAAGTACATGCTAGTAGGCGGAACCGAACACGACCGGATCCGTATGAGTAGTAATGTTTGGACAGACGGGGATACCTTCGAGGTGGTGGGGGAATTCGTCTACCTCGGATCCTTGCTGACGGCTGACAACAACGTGAGTTGACGTGAGTCATGAAATTCTAAGGCGTATCATCAGCGGAAGTCTGGCCTACTACGGCCTCCAGAAGAAGCTACGGTTTAAAAAGATTCGCCCACGCACCAAATGCTGATGAGACCGGTGGTCCTCTACAGACATGAGACATGGACCATGCTCGAGGACGACCTGCAAGCACTCGGAGTTTTCGAGCGACGATCTTCGGTGGTGTGCAGGAGAACGATGTGTGGCGGAGAACGATGAACCACAAGCTCGCTGCAATTTACGGCGAACCCAGCATCCAGAAGGTGGACAAAGCCGGAAGGATACGATGGGCAAGACATGCTGCAAGAATGCCGGACAACATTCCTGCAAAGTTGTTGTTTTCGACAGATCCGGTTGGCACAAGAAGGCGTGAAGCGCAGAGAGCACGATGGGCGAATCAGGTGGAGCGTGACTTGTCGAGCATCGGGCATGACCGAGGATGGAGAACGGCAGCCACGAACCGTATATTAAGGGGGAAATATTGTTGATTCAGTTTTATTTTCAATTTGATGTAATACTAAATAAATGAAAAATGATATCAAAGTTTCATCTGATTACCAAAAGGAACATGAATGCTGTAAGGATTCAATCTACGAAGTACACAAGTACCTACCTTACCTTGATACCTTGTTGGCTACAAAGTAACTTTACTCCAATGCCGAGCGTATAATAGAGCTCCATCTTCGTCGGTCTTGGGCGATGTTCCTCCAGTTTCCCCGAACGTGTAGGGATCGTAGATCTTCTTCAACCGCGTGCAGCCAGCGAGTTCGCGGCCGCCCACGAAGTCGCCTACCTCTACCGGGTTCTCTGCTGAATATTGTTTTCGCTATTCTTTCTTCCGACATTCGCACTACGTGTCCAGCCCACTGAAGTCTGCCGTATTTTATACGTTTCACAATATTCGCATCTTCGTACACTTGGTACAACTCGTGATTCATGCGTCTGCGCCACACTCCATTTTCTTGTTTCCCACCGAGAATTGTCCGCAGCACTTTGCGCTCAAAAACTCCAAAAGCTTTTCGGTCTACCTCCTTTAACGTCCACGCTTCGTGACCGTAGAGGGCAACCGGAAGAATCAGCGTCTTATACAGAGCGAATTTTGTTTGCGTTTGCAAGTTACGGGACCTAAGCTGGCTACGCAATCCGTAAAAGGCCCTATTCGCAGCTGCAATACGCCTTTTCACTTCACGGGAAACGTCATTGTCACATGTCACAAGTGTTCCAAGATAAACAAATTCTTCAACAACTTCAAACACTTCCCCATCAATCACTACCTCAGCACTAACACCACTAGGCCTGCTTCTGTCTCTACCCGCTATCATGTACTTCGTCTTGGTAGAGTTAATCGTCAAGCCTATCCTCGCTGTCTCTCTCTTCAGAGGAGCATAAGCTTCCTCCACTGCCCTACGATCGATGCCGATGAGATCAATATCGTCCGCAAAACCGAGGAGCATGTGCGACCGTGTGATGATAGAGCCATTCCTCTGCACGCCTGACCTCCTAATCGCTCCTTCGAGTGCAATGTTGAACAATAAATTTGAAAGAGCATCCCCCTGCTTCAATCCATCCAAGGACACAAACGACGTAGACACTTCGTCCGCGATCCGAATACTTGATTTTGATCCATCCAGCGTTGCGCGTATCAGCCTAATTAGTTTCGCCGGAAAACCATGTTCTGACATTATCTGCCAAAGCTCATTTCTTTTCACTGAATCGTACGCTGCTTTAAAATCAATGAACAGATGGTGAGTCTGCAAATTATATTCCCGAGATTTATCTAGGATCGTCCGCAGGGTAAACATTTGATCCGTCGTTGATCGGCCCTCACGAAAACCAGCCTGGTATTCGCCGACGAAGGACTCCTCAAGAGGTCGCAGTCTGTTGAACAGGACACGCGACAGTATCTTATACGCCGAATTTAAAAGGGTAATCCCTCTGTAATTGGCACACTCCAGTCTGTGCGCTTTCTTGTAGATTGGGCATATGAGGCCATCCAACCAACTGGTGGGCAATTCTTCATCCTCCCAAATCTTTATAATAATCTGATGGATTGATTGATGTAGCTGCTCGCTTCCGTGCTTAAGAAGTTCGACCGGGATCTCGTCCTTCCCAGCAGCCTTGCTGTTTTTCAGCTCCTTAAGGGCCTTTTTAACCTCATCCAGTGTTGGTGGTTCCACTGCTTGACTGTCATCCATTATGTTAATCCTGTTCCTGGGTGCTCCTTCGCTGCTACCATTCAACAAATCTTCGAAGTGCTCCTTCCACCTGGCTGCCACCATTGTTTTGTCTGTCAGCAAATTTCCTTCCCGGTCATTGCACATGGCGGGCACTGGCGCAGTCTTGTGCCGCGCGCCATTGACAGTTGCATAAAATCTCCGCATATCGTTCCTGTCCATACTTTCCTGCGCTTCAGCAATAACACTCTCTTCGTGTTGCCGTTTTTTTCTGCGGTGGATTCGTTTCTCTTCTGCTCTTGCAACCCTGTACCGCTCTCTGTTCTGCCGCTTACCGGCCACTAGCATTCGACTTCTGGCGGCATTCTTTTCGTTCGTCGCTCGTTGGCAGTCCTCGTCAAACCAACCATTACGTTGGCGTCGCTGAGCGGTACCAATCACCTCTTGCGCTGTTGTTGTCACTGCTTCGTGGATACTTCCCCATAAGCTGTTGACATCTCCAGATCCGTTGGTCTCTCCTATCCTCTTGTCTAGCTTCTGATGGTACTGTGCAGCAACCCCTTCGGCTGACAAGCGCTGGATATTGAAACGCATCGTCCTGTTGTTTCTTGAACTCGTGACGCTGGACAATCGCGCCCGAATTTTAGCGGCTACAAGATAATGATCCGAGTCGATGTTCGGGCCTCTGTAGGACCTCACATCTATGACGTCCGAGAAATGTCGCCCGTCGACCAGCACGTGGTCTATCTGGGAGCAAGTGTCACCACTCGGATGTCGCCAGGTGTGTTTTCGGATATTCTTACGTGCGAAGTAGGTACTGCTGATTGCCATCCCTCTAGCAGCAGCGAATGTCACAAGGCGCAGACCATTATCGTTGGTAACAGAATGAAGGCTTTCCGTTCCAATGACAGGCCGAAAGAAACTTTCTCTGCCGATCTGCGCATTTGCATCTCCGATGACTATTTTGACATCTTGTTTTGGGCACTCTCCGTAGGCCTTATCAAGGCTCTCATAGAACTCATCCTTCATGTCATCGGGTTTGTCGTTCGTTGGCGCATAGATGCTGATCAGGCTGTAGTTGAAGAACTTGCCCTTCATCCTCAACACACAGATTCGGTCGCTTATCGGCTTCCACCGAATAACTCGCTTCATCTGCTTCCCGATCACTATAAAGCCAACTCCGCGTTCTGCCTTATCGCCGCCGCTGTAGTAGATGTGGTACTTGAATGAAGTGTTGGCGATGGGATCCACCGCTCGGAATTCGCGTTCTCCAGTTTTGGGCCAGCGTATCTCCTGGATAGCAGCCACATTAATGCCGACATTCTGCAGTTCACGAGCCAGGAGCCCAACACGTGCGGGTTCATTCAAAGTTCTCACGTTCCAAGATCCGACTTTCCAATCGTTGTCCTTTATTCGTTGCCGGGTCTGTTGCCGTTGAATCAATCCGTTTACTCTACTATTGCTTTTCTGGGTGTTTGAAGGTTTTCAGCAGGCTACCTTACCAGGGCCGCGCTGCCTACATTGCGTTGAAGGGGCTGCCTTCTTAGGTATAGCTGACGCAATACAGCATTTCATACTCAGCCGCTGGATGCCAGAACAGACGCTGTTTGAGCCGCACCTCCTTGGTGAACAGACGCTCGGGACGTACCTCCTCAATCTAGCTGAAGTCAGAAGGACAACAGTGCCCAGGCTGCACTACCAGCTAAGCACACAACTCTTAGCTGGCGGTCTTTGTCATCGTTTGACCCGTGGAAGCATGAGGTAGGAACTTGTGAGGACCAGAGCTATGTTGGACGCTCTCCTTATCGACTCACCGTTTTGCAGTACACAAGTACACGAAGTAAATGCATGTTTATATCATGTAACGAGGATGCCCATATTTCTTTACCCAGAGAATTTGTGATTACGTTCTGTACCAACTGTATATACTGTGTTATTTCTGTGTAGCTATGGAGACTACTGTCGCCATTTATTTAATTAAATCATAAGTATTAAAAGCTTCTATAAACTAGTCTTGCTGATAAAATGTAGAATAAATGTTTTTTTTTCTTTACCTACCGAAGGAAAAAGCCTAAATTAACAAATATAGAAGTACATACCTTAGCCATGCATAAATCTTTCCCCAAATCGTATTCTATTTAGCAACTCACTTATCATCTCGAAACCCTTTTTCGCGAAATTCATTACCGAAACGCCTGAAAATATCTCATACTTCCGGAATCCAGACCCCAAATAAATTTCTTAGAGGCTAGGAAAAAAGCGAGGTGCAATTTTCATTATTTCTTAAATCACACTTGAGAAAATAAATGAAACACACGACTAGCTGTCTCATCCCCTTCCTGGTAGAATCTTCGAGACTCGTTAGAAGTCGTTACTTGCATACTCTTTCCCCTTCGGCAGGATGACTTCTTGTTTTGCGCACGAATTGCACCCCATCTCCAGGAATCTTTCCAACGGGGCGGCAGCAGCATCAGAAGTCGCAGTCTCGCGCGGAGTAATTAAAACGAGCGCCAATAAACATGGTTGTGAAGAGCAAACACTTTTTCATTTATTAATGCTTGAGTGCACCGGAAAACGAGTTCTGCTGTGGCGGTGCTCTAGGTAGTCCAAAGTCGGAAACCGGAAGTCTACTACTGTGGGGTATTGGTTTCTTAGAGTGTGGGAACGTGGTGATGCCGGCATAAGGAAGTTATTCATAAACACAAACGAAGACGTTTGTGGATTTCTTGAAGAAAAAACAAGCCTTCGTCTCGGGTTGGAAAAAAAACTAACGAAACTTCAGTGGAATGGAAGATACTATGACTTGTTCGATACAATCAACTGTGAAAGAACCCATTGACGCTCCAAGAATATCGCACCCTTGAATACTCACTTTTCACGCGCCCTTGAAGATATTCCATTTTCACACTAGATGGTGACAGTAAATGCAATTACCATCGCAGCGAACAGTTCTCCACATCCACAGCGATGTCTTGCTTTCGCATATCCGGTAAGATCTGAACAATTATACTTCCCATAAAGGGCAATAATTTCAGCCATTTGGCTCCATCAGCCAATCTCTTGAAGGAAGCGTTTTGAAGCACTTACCTACTATTCGCTGCTGTTAAAACTACCACCATCCTCCCCTCCCGGTACGACTACTCCTATCTTGATGTAAATTCATGCCACGTAAGCAGTTGTACGGGTGGTGAGCCTGAGCATGTGAGGATTCCGGTAGGCACCAACCGAGACGCGATATCGGCGAAAGCAGCTTGTCTTCAATGTCAAGAAACCTAATTATCAAGACCGAGAATTTCTTCTTATCCCTTTGAGAGCGGCTGCGAGTTGGGGCATCCCATTGGAGCAAGAATAGGTACACATTTATAGCCGCCATAGCTGCAACCCTTTGGTTTAACATCATCTTCCCGGCGACGCTTCGGGGGTAGACACATATTTTGTCCGGAATGATGTGATGTTGGATACTGCAGTGGAGGCTGGCTGCTGCTGGTAGTTTTCTACGTGAGCACCAGAATCTGATCCACTGCTTGTTTGGGTGAAATGTGTAAGCTCATGTGTAGAGTTGCTTCTGTTCTTATGTTCAGAGTTTAACTCTCCCATGAATGAGCTAGATAGAAAACTCTTTCACAAGGGCTGAATCCTGAGAAATGTACCTACCTAAATCATTCATTAAATTAGTTCAACATCAATTTATGATCGATCAAGTGGAGGACTATCTGCGGATCCTTCGCAGGGTGCGGAACTAGAGACGCACAGACATAGACCGAGCAGAATGAAGACGACTCCTATGTACAGCAGAGGTCACTCAGGCCTTAGTCTGACCGGTAAGGTAAGGTATGAAATTATGATAACATTAAGCCGAAAAGTTTCTGCTGAAACTCTCGATATGCAGCTGATGAACTCCAACGTCGATGACACCCAACATCTGTCAGATCAAGCTATGGTCTTGGTCTGATCACCGTTCTCACAGCACACCCAAGTAACACACTTGTCACCGAAGAGTCACGGCGGCGCAGGTTTTTGTTGCGCAGAAGTCACTGTGACTTACTTCTAGCAAGTAATTGTTTATTTGTTAGAAGTAAGTCACAGTGACTTCTGCGCAACAAAAACCTGCGCCGCCGTTACTCTTCGGTGACAAGTGTGTTACTTGGGCAGCGCTCCTCGTCTTTTTGTACTAGTTGCATCAGTACCGAATACAAACTTTGCAGAGTTACTATCCTGGCCTTCTCGCAAGATGTTCTGTGTACCGTATCCGACCAACTTTGGCCACTTCAATGATGATGGGTTCATCGTAGAGTGCAGTGAGTCCAACGTTCATTCATTGATCCGCACACCGTCCTTAGCACGCGTCGGTCGAAAACTCCGAGTGGCCTGCGTCGGTCTCATGACCGTAGAGAACCCCCAGCCATGAGACAAAGTAAGGGGTGGGTAAGTGGGTCCACTTTTCTTTGGCAGAACTGTCCCACGCACGCTGCCATTTGACCATGGAGGCCAAAGTCTACGCTCCACACAAATTTTAAAATTTTTGTATGGGCGTAAGTCTACGAGGGGAGAGGGGGTGGGGTCTGCGATGGCCAAAATTTGGTCTACGTGGTTTATGAACAGCCCCTTATGTCAGGACTTCTACATTCCCATGAGTTGTGTCCTGGTTACAGACACCTGAACACAACTTCCGGTGACTCGTGCAAGATCAGTTAGGACATTGATCAGCCCACCTTGAGCTTCCGTACTCTAACGGACTAATTTGCGTTTGCCACAGGTAGTTGTACCAAGGCCACCTGAGTCCCTGCCGAGCCCATCTGTAGTCTAATGGTTGCGGTGGCCAGATGCTCCTCGCACTGTTGCCGCAGTACCGTAACGTCTAGATTTTTAACCTTCAGAGTCGCTTTAACGCCCTTACCAAGGATCTGTTGCGCCAGACATTTGTAGACGGCACCCTTGCGTTCATTATCGCGCTGGAGCTTGAAGATCATTTTATCTGTACGAGTACGTCTAATACTGCGCACATCGGCACTCAAAAACACGAGCTTGACATCACTCCTCATCGTCCTCGACGTCCAAGTACCGTAAACCGGGGTCAAATTGATCAGCGGGGTGAAATTGATCACTCGGGTACTACATTGTAATTCCATACTAGGAACTCTAATGCGTCGTAATGATCTTAAACTTTTTACGTCATCTGATTCGTAGATGCCTAGAGATGAGTGTAGACTTTTAATATTTTAGAAAAAAAGTTAGTTTTGCCTTATTTTTTCAAGGAATTTGCAATGTATTTCTCATTTAACAATCAATCAATTGCTAATAGGACTTCCCATGAATTCTCTGTTTTAACATTTTCGTGGAGCCTTGGTAGGGATGTAATGCAGCTAATCAGAAAATGAAACAGATATAAAAGTTTATTCTATGAAGAAATAGTCATTTTTTGTGATGGAAATCACTTATTTTAAATGAAATTGCCTACCTTTCGGCGTTTAAGGGGAAATTTCAAAATTTAATTTTGCATTTAAAGTCTTAAATTCACTAGTTGTAAGATTTTGGACGCGTTATTCGGTTTTAGAAGAGCAAAATTAAGCGGTTAAGGAAATTTTCCTATTCAACCGATGCTTAATTGTAAACTGATCAATTTCGCCCCAAAGTGGCATTTCCAATATTTTGATATTTGAAGTTATTTAACTGAAAGTTTAATTTTGTTGAACAAAATTCTGTCACATGGTTCCATGGAGATCCACTGGGTACTGGTTTTACAGAAATTATTTTGCCAATATTTGAACAGGCACTGATGTTATCTGCAAAAGTTGTTTTAAAGTGATCAATTTGACCCCAGATTGGACTGTTAAGTCTTGATGACGAGCGCGTCGCTTTTCTCGCACTTGGGACCTCCCCTACTACGGCTTCTAGACCTAGGTGTCCCTACGCTCGCTTGTGGTTTCTTCCTTTTCCGCTCTACTTTCTTCCTCTTTACTTTGCCCTCTCTTGTGGTTGTTGAGGACCAACCAATGGTCGCTACCCCCCGTTTCCTTCGATCCGGGACGGGCCAGCCTTTTCAGGCCCATCCTTCCCAGCTTTTCGGGACGCCTGGCTAGGGTCCGACTTAGCGGCATTACTGCCAGCCTTCAGGGTTGGTAACCGCCTAGCCTTGCGAGCACAGCCAGGCAGCTACTCACCTGACGGCTGCCTCATCCGTTTCTGCGAGTGCTTATCCAAAACAGTCGCACCCGTCACATTTTTTAGGCTACCTGCGAAAACGAAGGCCTCCGTCTGGGTAGACATACATACATTTATTTGTTCAACATCACATTTAAGACAAGACATAATCAACAATAGTATGCCACCCCGGGTAGAGGCTAATGGCAAACAAAGGACAAAATAATAACTGGTTTTGCCATCATATCTCGTTTTGCCATTCTTCTGTTATTATGAAAAACTTAAAATGGCTAATCAATAGCAAAATATACAATCATAGCAAATCTTGTCATTGATATGTTATTCATGAATAACGCTAAATAACACATCAATAACAAAAATTACTATCATGGTAAAACTTGCAATTTAGCACCTTTTATAATGAATTGTATAAAATATCAAAACAATAACATAATTTACATTCCTAGCTAAATTTGCCATTATTTTGATATTGTGAGAAATTATTTATAAACATTAGGCACCATAACATATTTTACTCTTAATATACCATTAACTATTATATTGTATATTTCAAGAATAACGGTGGCTACGTTCATCAAAGTGAATTTGATTTTTAAGTTCGTTTCGTTTTGAGTTTTTAATTTCCACAAAATAAAACTGTTTTTACATTGATTGATGAACTTAAATTTCATTGAAGAAAAAAAAAGAAATAGCTCATTTTCCCTTTCTTCTGCTACTTTGAAATAATAACTGAATCTACCATTATTTTAAAATTGAATTTGAACAACTAAACCTACCATTATTTTGATCGCCACATAAACAGCTAAATTTGTTCTTATTCTGTTATCAATAACTCAAGAATGTCATATTTTGTTATTCACTGATAACAGTTAATTTGGATCTTATTTTGTTATCAATATCTCAATAATAACTAATTTTGTTCTTCAATTTAACCCGCATGCTTTACCATTACTTTGTTATTACAATGGTAAAATAAGTTATGTTTATGTTTTTCTGCTACCAAAATTTTGTTATTATTTTTGTTATTTTAACTCTTATTTCAAACAAACAAATAACACATTTTGCCATTCTAACATTCTGTTTTAATGGTAAAATTTGCCATTCTTTTGCCATTAAGCTCTACCCGGGACAATACTCGGTTTGTGGCTGCCGCTCTCCATCCTCGGTCGCTCCCAATGCTCGCCAGGTCATGCTCCACCTGGTCCGCCCATCGTGCTCTTTGCGCTCCACGCCTTCTTGTGCCAACCGTATCAGTTACAAACACTAGCTTTGCAAGGTTGTTGTCCGGCATTCTTGCAACATACCCTGCCCACCGTATCCTTCCGGATTTGGCCACCTTCTGGATGCTGGGTAGCCGTAAAGTGCAGCGAGCTCGTGGTTCATCCTTCTTCGCCACACACCGTTCTCCTGCACACCGCCGAAGATCGTCCCTAGCACTGTTGGTTTTGAGCTGGTGAATGGCATCCTTAACTTCCCTCAGCGTGGGAGTTGGTTCATTTCGCTGCACTGGCGTCGTCGTTTCCTCCGTTGCCGTGGTCTCCCGTGCCTACGTTCTCCATGCCGCGCCATTCAGGTGCTGATCGAAAACTGCTTCCACTTTTCGATCACCTCTGTCCGTCCGTCAACAGGCATCCGTGTTTATCCCTGCATATTTCGGCTCGTGACACGAAGCCGTTGCGGGATGCGTTAAGCTTCTGATAGAACTTCCGTGTTTCTTGGGAACGGCACAGCAGTTCCATTTCTTCACACTCCGCTTTTTCCAGGCGGCACTTTTTCTCCCGAAAGAGGCAGGTCTGCTGTTTCCGCTTCGGCTTGTAACGTTCCACGTTCTGTCGAGTCCCTTGTCGCAGCATTACCACCCTCGCTGCGTTCTTCTCCTCCAAAACCGTTCTGCACTCTTCGTCGAACCATTCGTTCCGTCGGGTAGACGTCGTAACGATTGTCGTCGCGGACTCTGCCGCTGCTGCAGTTTCCATGAGTTTCTTCATGGTCTTGCTTGGCTTCGGTCATTGACTTTCGAAGTCGCAACAGGGCCTACTTGAGGTTCTTTCTAGTAATGCTTTATGACAATTGTTTTACGTACTTACCAATAATATAAATGTTAATAATATTTTCCTTCTGCACTGCATCTTTTGATACTTTATACGTAATATTTCCATTTGATAGGACCATTTCTTTTCATTGTATCCAAATATTCATATTGATAACAAGTGGCGTACTTCACCGCACTGCAGACACTTAAGTAAATATGAAATCCGCTTCTCGCAACTAACGAATCGTGGTCCTTTCAGTTGTATTACTAACTACATGCAGTCTTCGAGGTTTTGACCTTTTAACCTTCTTTATTTAAACATAGCATCCTAGTCATATTTTTGATTTCGACCTTTCGACAACTTGTATTTTCGACCTTTTGTACTAGTCGATCTTTTGATCTATTGTCCATCCGACGTTTTGACCGTTGTCCTTAGGACATTCGACCTTTTGACCTTCGAACTTCTGTCATAGAAAGAAACTTGGCTTTTCTTGTTTTTTTTTTTCATCACGATAACAACAACATTGCCCATTGCCTTTCCGCTCTTCTTAGAGCCACGATCGCAGCATAACACTTTGTACTCATTACCTATAACCTGATAAAAGATGATGCGGGAGTCGATCGATGCATACATCCGACTAGGCGAATCGGATTAGTCATTAATGTGTCGAAGACAAAGTACCGTAAAACGGGGTATCATTGATCAGCGGGGTAACATTGATCGGCTTGACCGACCTCATGAAATGTTCAAACAAGCATTTTACATTGAACCAGTTTCTGCTATCGAATGGTATATCGTAATCTGCTGTTATTTAGCTATTAAATGACATGTAATTCTTAAAAATTGAATTTCATAAACATTGAAATAAATCGATTTTTCCCTAACTGTGTTGCGTAACGCCATGAGATACATGATTAAACATTCATGCATGGCATGAATACTAGATACAATATGAGGTCCGAAATCACTGTATTATTTCAATATGATATCCTAGAGTTGGATTTAAGGAACGAAACTTTTATAAAAATGCTCTTTTCCAGTAAAATATACGATTTATTTAAAGTAAGCTATCAAATCTTAAAGCAATTGCCTACCTTTAGGCGTTATTCGAGGTTTGGAGGATTTTAATCTTAAAATAACTTAAAAAGTACATAATTTGTAAGAATTTGGACTACATATTCGAAATCAGCGACCCCGAATTTAGTAAGTATGTGTATTTTCAACACAAACGAACATTGATCACTGACATGATCAATGTTACCCCAAATCAACAAAATCAAAAATTAGATTAAAAAGTCTATTTAATCATGTTTATAAGTTTTACAATACTTTTTCGAGTAGCTTAACACATAATCAAAGGGCCAGTACTTGTTTTAAAAATATAAAACATGTAACATTTCCTTTAACAAGAGAATTATTCAAGAAAGATCGAAACTTCTGATCAATGTTACCCCGGATTACGGTACATGATGGCAAAGAGCTCCAGGGAAGTATCACAGTGTCCGCCACTCCGAATTTCTATCGACGGTGATAAAATCGAGGCGATTGAAGAATTCGTGTACTTGGGCTTACTGGTGACCGCCGACAATGATACCAGCAGACAAATTCAGAGACGTATTGTGGCAGGAAATCAAGCTTACTTTGGATTCCGCAGAACTCAACGATCGAGCAAAGTTGACTATCTACAAAACGCTGATTATACCGGTAGTCCTCTATGGGCACGAAGCATTGACTCTACGTACCAACGCGCCCTTGGAGTTTTCGAACGGAAGGTGTTGCATACTATCAGATGAAAGACGGGAATTGGAGAATGCGAATGAACCATGAACTACATTAGCTGCTGAGAGGACCAACCATCGTCACCACTTCGAAAATCGAGAGGCTATGGTGGGTGGTTCGAGTCTTCAGGATGTTGGATAGCAACCCGACTGAATTGGCTCTCGAGAATCATTCGACCGGTACAAGAAGACGTGAGGCGCAGCAAGTTGGGTGGGTCAACCAAATGAAGGACGATCTGCGGACCCTTAGCAGAGTGTGGAACTATAGACACGCAGCCATGGACCGAACAGAATGTAGAAGTTCTCATCTGATCCAGCTTGTTTTTGGAAATCTTGATGCTTCCATTTGAATGAAAAAGACAGATTTTATTTCGCATGAGGATTCATCCCTGTGGCCCGCTTTCCTTCTACCCCAATTATAATCCACGTAGTTTTCTAGCTGGAAGAATCCCGTTTCTTACCAGACTTGAATTGGAGCAGACGAATTTTCTTCACTATCACGTCACATAACCTCTCCCTCCTCCACCCATCTTCCACACGTTATTTCCCCGTGCGCTCTGTGTCTTAATCCCCCTTCGTGCCACAGAATCCTTCTGCCTTCAGAACTGGAATCCACGACGCGGGCAGCAAAAACGGCAGCGAAGCGTCACGAAACTACACATACGTGACTAATCTGCTGGAAAAGTAGGGGGTTGGCACGGCGGGCGGCTTCCGTGCAACTGCCAGGCGGGAAAATTGTCTGATGATGCGTATTTTGACTGTTATTTTTCAGTTTTGCTTAATAGTTTACAACCCATTCATGAACGGGGAACGACACTTGGCGGGTGTGCTAGTTTGTCCTTGGCACTCTCGAAAAGGGAGGAGTTGGAATGGGACCTAATCGTCTCGTTTAGACATGTATTATCGTCACCTTGAACGGGGAGAAACAGATGCTGACTTGACGGGGTCTGCATTGTTCACTAAAGTGTGGATTCTTGGGAAATATTTACATTAGTGGTTTATACAAGACGTTTGACATAAAGTTCATTGGTCCAATTGTTCCCTATCACTGATGAACAAATTTATTGCAACAGCTGAAGTGTTTTAAAATTTTAAAAGTGAACTCTATGATTTACTGGTGTTACTCAATATTAAACTAAGGCAATCATCCACTCAAGAAAGATAGAATCCTCCAGTCGTCACTGATTGTTTGACTTCGCCAAAAAATTAATTGGCTCCATGTTTGACCATTCACCGCCGCGTAAGGCCCGACTAATTGCAAATTTAATAATTCATATGTTACTCCACTGAAAGAGTTCTACTGCGAAAAAATCCGATTGCCGGCTGCTTTTGTATCCGTTCAAAAAGTCCCCATTGTTTCTTGGCCTTGCGGACGCGGCATACGTGCTAGCGTTAATTAAATTTTGCCTCAATCCACTGGAGATTGCGATTTTTTTCTACGGTGTGCCGGTTCTATTCATGTTCCACTGCTGTGCCTCGACGCCACTGCGCCGCCGTTGATGCTGATATTCCCAATCGAAAGAAAGATCCATCATCAACGCCGTTTACCAAACCGACTGTTGTTTCGCATAGCCAGCGGCTTGGGACACTTTTGTTAGTGGATTTTTTGCTTCGACCGATTCTGTTGTATTATTTTGGCAACACCAACACTGGACGGGCAAAGGCCCCCATTTCGACGTGCCGCATTCTTCTCGGCTGGTGGATGGAATGCTCTTTTTTTGGACAACTGATTCATGCCTTTCCACACAAAGGGTTGACACACCCTGGCAGAATTCAGGAAACAAGACGAGAATGTCCTTTTTGCTGCAGCATGTCGTTGTTACTCGTTACTGGTTCAATCCTTTCATGAGCCGAACGAACCGGGGACAAAACAATCGACATGCCATTCTATTTCGGCGGCACTTATACCTTCGGTCCAGATGGATGGGAGTTAACTTGTTTGCTAAAGCAGATTGTTTGCACAATACTGAAGGACGTTATGCACTGTAAGAATTGTCTTTTGAAAGAAGAAATTCCAATAGCTATCGGGGGTGGATGTTCAGGTGAAACATGATCTCCCGCCAACAACTGTCATTTGAGCCTAGATTATTAGCACTGTAGTTGGAGGAAATGTCAAGGCAGATCCCGTAGATTCCGGGAAGGCAAGCCCAGCTCCCTGAATTATGGAGTTGTTATCAGCAGTGCTGAAAATTTCATTTCGTCATATCTAAATTCAAACACCTACAGCTCATTTTAGAAGCTGAACCTGAGAATATGGTGTATGAAAAACTTATGCGGCTTGACCAGTTCTGCAAGAAAGTCACGGAAAAACCGCTATTTTTCGAATATTTAAGGTAAATGTCACGGAGTACCTTTGAAAAATGCCAAATGATATTCACCGTGAATATCATTTGCATTTTTCGAAAGTAGTACGTGACATTTACTTTAAATATTCGAAAAAATGCGATTTTTCCGTGACTTTCTTACAGAACTGGTATATCCGCACAAGTTTTTCATATATCATATACTCAGGTTCAGCTTCTAAAATAAGCTGTCGGTGGTTGAATCTAGATATGACGAAATGAATTTTTCAGCACTGGTTATCAGGCCCTGCGAGCCAGCCGTAAAACAAGTAGAAAAATCAACAAGAGAAAAATACATATCGATATCAATAACGACGACCACACTGACGAAAAGAGACTTGCGATTGGAAACTCGGTACGTGAAACAACCGATCCCTCAACTTCATTGGGAGCAGCAGCATACTCTCCGATCTACTGGAGGACCGCGGGTTCAGCATCGTAGCGCTGTAGAAAGTGTGTTTACGAGAGCTGCTGCAACACTCGTGAGCTGGGAATAGCTTTCCTCGTGATGTGCGATATACCGATGCGCGTGATCGGTTGGTGGTCGATCGTCGAAACACGCATTCTACGCGCAGATCGAACGCGAATACGACCGCTGCTACATTAGCCACGGCGTCAATCATTATACCGTCAAGGCGCCATTCACCGTGGGGGCTCCATTCACCGTGTGGCTTCGAATATTTTTTCATTATTTCCATATTATGATTGAATGATTTGACAATTTCCCTTCAATTTCACCAATAAAACACTAATGTATTGTTACCATGTCAAAACGCTCATTAGAAACATTTAAAAGTATCATTTTGACACTAAAGTGTGTTTACATGAAGCGGGTTTCTGCTCGTTCACTGCATTCAAAGTGAAAAAACGAAAACTGCGCTAAGGTGATTTAAGCGATAAACTAAATGTAGTAACGTTTTTATTCCACCAAGAAGCAATTAAATTCACATATCAGGTATGTATTTTGCATTACCGAAGTAAGTTTAGCAAGAAAGTACGATTGCTCGTACTTTTTAATTGAAACAAAAAGGCACGGTAAATGGGTACCCTAAAAATCCATGGTCTCCATTCACCGTGCCCCATATTGTCCCATATATCTAGAAAAAATTGAAAATTTGAACATTCGTTTTTATTATAAAATCTTGCAAGTTATTACTTGAAATGATTTCAAACGAAGAAAATCCCCTTGGCTGGGTTGTTTTGATCATTTTTAAACAAAGTAGAATAAAATTTCTCATACACGGTGAATGGGTCCCTACTACCACGGTGAATGGTGACCTACCACGGAATTAGGCGACCCTACTACCCTTTACTAATTGTACTTGTTGGGCGGTAGGGTTTGGTTGATTTCGTAAAATTTATTGGTGGAAAAAGTTACAAAATTCCTGGTGAATATAACAGTATTAGAGTTTGTTTAAATTTTGAATTAATAGTATCTTACTTTAGTGTACGCTACCACTCAACAGTAATTATTTAGCTATACTGGTATATCATCCACTATGCACGCAAGTTATCGAAGAATCGGCCTAAAAACTTCAATGCTAAGTTTATTTATGGTTTGAAATGGGAATAAGGTCTGTTACCCTAGCTTGTAGATCGCCGTTTATGGAGAGCACGACTCGATCGAATTACTTTTGGGAGAGTTTAACTTACAGATGTGAGGCTATGGATTAATGAATGACAAATTAATCAACGAAACTCTACTCATTCATAATTATACCATTCGTTTGGCACCAAAAACAAATCTAATCAAATTTGGACTTCTTCATGGGACGCTTTCATTAGCTGGCTGTAACAATGGGTATACAGTTAGTCGGATAATTCTACACTGTTTCATAAGTCACCAGCTACCTTACATAATATAACTTTGAACTAGCAATTTATCATGCGGAATTCTATGTTCAGTATTCGAATTCAGGGGATCAACATCACTTAATTTCAATAATTGATTTCACAATCCAAAAATTCATTGCCGAACGAATGTGGTTTCATTTTTCTATTGTCGTTTTTGATTCTTTGTAGTAGTGTGCATTCCTAGTCTAGTTAACGGTCCTCCCAGTATGTACCGGGTGTGGCAAATCAGCACTGGGTACAATGGGGAATATGGAGTTCGACGGGCTTCGATGTAGCGTACCCAACACTCCCCCTCCAATGCGATCAACCTGCTCAGCATTACTTCGAACGCCTACGTCAAGCACGGCGAGTTTGACTGCAGGCCTTTCATAAATTCCAGTGGAAGTCTGTACGGTGGCACTCCTTACTTGGTTATCTGGTCCTTGTTTGACGCCAATAACGCGGCCTTTCGGCCAGGTGTTCCGAGGAAGTTTTGGGTCTACGATGACAACCAGATCGTTTACTCTAATCGGTTCTACATCTGTGAACCATTTCGTGCGTCGGGTAATATACGGCAAGTAATCTCGTAGCCATTGCCTCCAAAACTGGTTGGCCAGGCTCTGTGAAACTTTCCAAGAATTTTTCAACAATTCCGAACTGTCGCTGAAAGGTACCCACGATCGCAGTCCATTGCTGGAACCCAGTAAGAAATGGTTTGGGGTTAATACTGGCGACTGGTCGTCATCCAACGGTAGATTGGTCATAGGGCGCGAATTGACCACATTCTCGACCTCCGTCAACATGTTTTCCAGGACTTCATGTGACATCGTCCTGCTCGGTTTTAGTTTAGCAAGGTTCTGCTTCACAATACGCACGAGGCGCTCCCATGCGCCGCCCATATGCGGCGAAGCCGGTGGGATGAATTTCCAGGACGTATGAGAAGTTGTAAACTCGGTTTCGAACCGCGCACGGTCCAGGTTCGCCATAGCTTCCTCTAATTCTTTGCTAGCGCCTTGAAAATTTGTCCCGTGATCACTATAAATAACCGCCGGAACACCTCTTCTGGCCATGACGTTCCTGAGGGCCATTATACATGAATCGGTGGTCATAGAGTGGACTATTTGCAAGTGAACGGCTCGGGTGGTCAGGCAGGTAGCCAGAAGTACCCACCGCTTTTCTAAACGACGTCCCAGAATGATCATATAGGGACCGAAGTAGTCCACTCCCATGTACGTGAAAGGACGAGCGTATGCAGCTAATCGAGGTAAGGGTAAATCCCCCATGGCCGGCGGTTGCGGCCGCGCAGATTCGTTCTTGCACTGCTGGCAGTCTCGGCGGATCCTGTTATATGTAGCCTTCAGTTGGGGAATACTAAATTTTAGTCGCAATTCGTTGATGATGACATTATGGTTTTGGTGGTGGAATTTCCTGTGATAATGAGACACAACTAGACAAGTGACGTGATGAGCCTTCGGAAGGATAATGGGGTTGACAGTCTCCTGATTGATGAACCGACACTCTCCGGTTCTACCACGTACGCGTAGTACATCATCTTTATCGAGGAACGGACAAAGGTTGTGTATTGAGCTGCTCTTTGGAATGACAAGCTTGGAGTTTTCCGACATTTTCCTGTCTAACAAAACTGCGACTTCATCGGCGAAAACACTCCGTTGAGCAAGTCGATAGAAATAGTTTTCAGCTTCAGCCAGCTCCGATGACGTCAAAGGCCCAAAGCTCCTCTCCTGTTCGGAAATCCTTGTATTTTTGACAAAACGGAACACGTAGGCCATACGGCGTAGCAGTTCGGTCCATTTGGAGAATCTATGGGGATCGATGATTGCTTCAGATGACACAAGATGCACAAGCAGATGAGGACGTAATTCTTCTACAGTTGCTCCAGAGGTTTGATGCTTGATGGGCCATTCTGCTTCCGGTTTGCCCAAAAAATCCGGCCCGTTCAACCACCGGCTGGATCCGCTCATGTCTGGAACTCGTTTCCACTTGGTTCCTTCATCTGCGACGTTTTGTTTCGTCTGTATCCATTGCCATTCTCTAACATCAGATGTTTCCAATATTTCGCTTACACGAAACGCGACGAATTGGCTGTATCGCCGATGGTCAGATTGAAGCCAACTGATAACGTCCGTTGAATCAGTCCAAAAGAAACGCCGGTTCACCTTGATAGTGAGAGATTGTTGTATACTGTTCGCTAATCTTACTCCGATGACGCTGGCCTGAAGCTCTGAGCGTGGAATCGATAGGAACTTGATCGGTGCAACACGAGTTTTCGATCCCACTAACGATGTTTCAATTGTTTTTCTCTCCTGGAATCGAAGATAAGCCACTGCTGCAAACCCCTTCTCGCTAGCGTCAACAAAAACGTGCAACTGTACTTCGTTTGAGCTTTCGATCGATGTAGTGGCCCTGAAGCATCGCGGTATTTCTACCTTCGCCACCTCTGGAAGAACGTTTAACCACTCCATCCACATTCCGAACTGCTTTTCTTCGATTACCTCATCCCACCCGACAGAAGTACGCCAGATTTCTTGCAGTACTCCTTTCAGGTACATCAAGAAATGGCCGATAAGCCCTAAAGGGTCAAAGATCATCATCAAGGTTCGTAAAACTTCGCGTTTCGTGGGCCTCCGTTGTCCAGACATCAGTTCCGGGTCATACCGTGGTGAAATCTTGAAGAAGAAACAATCGGTGGTCGTATTCCACCACATTCCCAATACTTTTTCGGTTACCACACCATCTTCCAGGTTAAGGCTTTTCTCCTTCGTTTGTGGCTCTTCTAGCGCTTTCAAAACTTGCGGACAATTAGAGATCCAGTTTCTCATCTCGAAGCCGGCTTCAGCATGGATCTTCTTTACGTTTCTCGCCAGGTCAATTGCTTCTTGTTCCGTTTCAGTACTCATAAGCATATCGTCGACGTAATGTTGGTCGACGATAGCATGGACCGCCGCAGGATGCTCCTTGGAGAACCGCTGAGCGTTTGTGTTTTTCACATACTGCGCAATGGTTGGGGCACATGACACTCCAAATGGCAACACCAACATCGTGTACACACTAGGGTTTTCGTCGTCTTCGCTGTCTTTCCAGAAAAAGCACAATCGAACATCCTGTTTCAATAGAATCTGCAAATACATCTCCCGAATGTCCCCGCAAACAGCAATTCGGAATTGTCGAAACTGCACGAGAACGGTGAGGAGCGACGTCAAAAGGTCCGGACCCTTGAGTAACAGCGAGTTGAGAGAAACGCCATACGCAGCGGCAGCTGCATCCCACACCAGTCTTAACTTTCCCGGTTTATTGGGATTCGTCACCGGGAATACAGGCAAATACCACTCTGAAGACTTCCTTGTGTTCAATTCGGCGTCCGTTAACTTGCGCACATATCCCTTAGCTACATAATCTGCCATCTTTGACTGGATTGTTTCGGAAAACGTTTTATCGCGTTTCATTCTTCGATCCAAACATTGCCATCTTCTGAACGCCATTCCTGTGCTGTTTGGAAGGCGGACGTCGTCGTACTTCCAGAGCAACCCCGATTCATACCGGCCTTCCTTTCGGCTAGAGTGCGTTTCCAGAATCTCCATTGCTCTCTCGTCCTCCGTAGACCGTAGGATCTTGTTAGGTTTCGCGATACCGAGGCTATCCAAAGCGAAGTATTCCTTCATGGTAGTATGGAGATCGTCGTCCGAGACTCTGTTGCATTCGCATACTTCAATAGCATGTACGTTCACGTAGCTAAAATCTTGCTGGGTTCGCGAACAGCTCCCGTAGACGATCCATCCTAATCGAGTTTTGACCGCTATCGGTTCGCAGGGCTTTCCTTCTCGTCCTTTCATTGCATGTCCCAGTGAAGCATTGTCCAGGCCTATCAGGATGCGGGGGCACACATTCGTGTACGATTCGACCGATAATCCTTTCAGGTGCTTGAACCATTGCTGCAATTCGGCGAGCACTAATGTCTGCGGTCGCAATTGTAGATTTTGTATCGTGTGGACTTTGGTCATCATATATGGCTGCTCCGATTTCCCGGTCGATGATATTCCTACATCAACTATTTGCGATTCAGCTTCCACTCTCTTGGTTCCTCCCGTCCACTTTAAGCACAACGATGTGCGAGGTCCTTTCACTCCAAGTTCCTCTGCTAAACTATCCTCCAGTAGCGTTAGTTCCGAGCCGTCGTCAATGAACGCGTATGTCTGAATAGCTTTCGATGGACCATGCAGCAGCACCGGAACAATACGGAATAAAACTTCACTGGTTTGAACCTGATGAACGTTGCAGCTTCCGGTGGTACTCGGCGGTGCTTGGTCGGATAGCTCCTTTTCTGTATCCTGCAACTTATTATGCAGTAACGGATGATGCAAAAACGTACAGCCTTTGACTCCGCAAGGTTTTTGTTGCCTACAAGATCCATTGTGTCTTCGTAAGCATTTACGGCACAGTTTTACGTCTCGAACAACAGCCCACTTTGCATCCAGGCTCAACTCTCCAAATCGTTTGCATTTGGCGACTGATGGGCAACTTCCTTTGCATACGAAGCAATCCTGTGCTGAAGATGATCCTTGCATCGTGGATTCGCTTCGTGTTTCCCCTGAGTGGTCAAGTTCAGTTTCAGCGTGAATATTCACAAATCCATCTTTCGGCCCTCGGCCTCTGCTTCCGCCAACTGAAGTCTGCATTACTGCACTAGCATCCTCGGCAATCGAATACAGCCATCCGCTGAAATCCAAAAGATTGGGTGATGAGATATTTCTGGAATGCTTCGCCCAATCCAGCTTCAGTCCAGGAGGCAGACGATCGATTAGTTCAAATTTCAAGGAAGCGTTATATACGAAATCCTCGATTCCGCATGCTTCAATTGTGGCAACCAAATTCTCGACTGTTAGTGCGAAGTTTACCACTGTATCGAGCCGCTCGACTTGCGGTGACGGCAATGATCGGACTTTCCGGATTGCCGATTGCACGATGGCTTCCGGTCTCCCATATAACATCTTCAAGGTGGAAATTACGCTGTTTACGTTGGAAGGATGCAGCAGTCGGCATCGCACTGCTTCTAGAGCTTTTCCCCTTAGGCATTTTCGGAGTCTAAGCATATTTTCCTCATTAGAAAACCCACACATCTGCGTAGATGAGTTATACATGGAGAAAAATAACGGCCAATCCTCTGGATTTCCATAGAACTCCGGTAATTCTTTGGATACGGCTTGGCGGGCTGCCAATTGGCTTCGGTTGAGTATGCAAACGTTGTCTTCGACGTCTTGAAGATTGGATTCCGGGTGCCTAGGAAGACGGTGTGCTGGATCCAATTGACGCATTCGATTCCCACCAGTAGCTGGCTGGAACTGATCCATTGGGGCCGATGGGTGTCCTCGTCGCGTGTATTGAAGTGCAGGAACTGAACCTGCATGCTGGTGTGTAGACTGGTTATCAAGGGGTTGCCGAAACTGGACTGCTGTACCCGGTTGCCGGTACCGGTTAAGGAACTCCACGTTCGATGATGGATGACGGAACGTTGTTTCCGCTACTTGCGCCGAGGATTGGTGAAACATGCTTTGCGATACGGGAACCGATTCTCGGGGTACATAGTTGTTTCTAGTCCTCTCCACTCCTAAACTCTGGTGACGAGGCGTCGATCGCTGATTGGGGTTGAACTCTTGTAGCGTCGAACGTGGTTCGATGATTCCTGTATATGCAGGTCGTTGGCTCAGACCAAGTCGTTGAGCTTGTAGTTCGGGCCCGTCTCCGTCTACCAAACCGGAATCCTCACCACATTTGCTGGTGTCTATTAGCCATCCTTGGACCTTGGACATTTCCATCGATCTTACGTCGTCTTCGCTAACCACAGTTTCGTCGTCACACTCCTCTTCATCTAGTATGCGGTATTTTTCTTCCAAAAATCGTTGCTCCAACTGCTTCTGCTCCTCCAGCATCTGTAACCGCAGGGCGACTTTTCGTTGATTGCTGCGATTGCTGCTTGCCTTGCCAGTAGACTTCCGCGAGTTCTCCGGCCTTAGAGGTGGGTCTACAAGAACGGTTTTCAGTAGATCGGTATTTCGCTGCTCGATCTCTGGAATACCACACGCTGGGCAGACCCAACTTCGATCCGCAACTCCACCAGTTACTTCCACACATGAGAAGTGATACCACAAATCACAAGTATCGCACTGCACCATGCTGCTAGTATCTCGTTCGTTACACATTTCACAGTGACTGAACCGTGTTATTCGTACGCGAAGATTAGGATTTTCGCGCGCGACGGGTTTTCTGGATGTAACCGTATTTACCGACCGGACTGGATTATTCATAATAGTAGAACTAGCTCCTTCCTTGCGCTTGGTCCCTAACTGTTGGCCCTTCGTACTATGGTTATCATCATCATCTGTTACCTGGGGAGGAGGGGGGGTAGACACTCCTATTACCACTGCTGCGTTGCCCTGTGCACTCGCCACCGACCGTGCCGGCTCATTCGCTCCGCGTTCTGCGTTGTTCACGATGGCCAGGTTGCTGAATTCGGTGGCCACAGCGTCGTTGGATAAAGGAATCCCGTGGCCCTCAGGTGCGCTACGATTGGCGCCAGCTGAGAATAGGCGATTTGCTGCTCCTACGGCGGAGCTTAATCCAGATCCAGTCGGAGAGGCCTTTCTCGACATGCCGTAAAGAATTTTGTAAGATGTTGGGCGGTAGGGTTTGGTTGATTTCGTAAAATTTATTGGTGGAAAAAGTTACAAAATTCCTGGTGAATATAACAGTATTAGAGTTTGTTTAAATTTTGAATTAATAGTATCTTACTTTAGTGTACGCTACCACTCAACAGTAATTATTTAGCTATACTGGTATATCATCCACTATGCACGCAAGTTATCGAAGAATCGGCCTAAAAACTTCAATGCTAAGTTTATTTATGGTTTGAAATGGGAATAAGGTCTGTTACCCTAGCTTGTAGATCGCCGTTTATGGAGAGCACGACTCGATCGAATTACTTTTGGGAGAGTTTAACTTACAGATGTGAGGCTATGGATTAATGAATGACAAATTAATCAACGAAACTCTACTCATTCATAATTATACCATTCGTTTGGCACCAAAAACAAATCTAATCAAATTTGGACTTCTTCATGGGACGCTTTCATTAGCTGGCTGTAACAATGGGTATTCAGTTAGTCGGATAATTCTACACTGTTTCATAAGTCACCAGCTACCTTACATAATATAACTTTGAACTAGCAATTTATCATGCGGAATTCTATGTTCAGTATTCGAATTCAGGGGATCAACATCACTTAATTTCAATAATTGATTTCACAATCCAAAAATTCATTGCCGAACGAATGTGGTTTCATTTTTCTATTGTCGTTTTTGATTCTTTGTAGTAGTGTGCATTCCTAGTCTAGTTAACGGTCCTCCCAGTATGTACCGGGTGTGGCAAATCAGCACTGGGTACAATGGGGAATATGGAGTTCGACGGGCTTCGATGTAGCGTACCCAACAGTACTATATCACCAAATTTTGTGAAAATTTTTCTACTTCTGTGGATATTGCTTTAATTTTAACCTATAATGAAGGCAATTAAAAGCGGCATCAACAATGTTTATAAGACTGGTGTCAAATGACAACCCTTATTTGCCCCGAATCCTCTTAAATCCACGGTGAATGGTGCCTTGACGGTAGAAGATTTAAGCGCTCAGGAAGAAGAAATTCAGACCGACGATTGGAAAGTGCAGCGCCCATCAGCTGATGAACGAAAACGGCCAACAACTGATAGATTTCGCCGCCTCCAAAAACATGGCCATTCATAGCACCTTTTTTCAGCACAGCCCCCCGTATCATTACACTTGGAGAACACCACAGCAGACGGAATCTCAAATCGACCACGTTCTGATTGATGGACGACACTTCTCCGACATTAGCGACACCAGGACCTATCGTGGCGCCAACAGTGAAGAGAATTGTCAGACAAAAGAGGCACAAAATAAGCAACAAAGAAGGCACAGCGATTACTCTTTGTCCCAACTGGTAACTGATAATGACATGATCCAGAAAATTTTTGTTGTAGACAAAACGGAAGCTGAATTTGTTGCGTACTTTTCAACTCGTAAATAATCAATTATTACCAATCCAAATTCGAAACTTTTTGATGATACATCTTCAGCAGCGTTGCAGTGTTTACTGACTCGAAATTAACGCTCGAAAATCACAATGCAAGGCTTAAAAATCTCTTAATTCGTGCTGCTTGATCTTTATCCCATTTTTTTCAAGTTGGGACAAACCTATGTCGCATTGGGTAGAATGTTGCAACAAATTCAGGTTGCGACATTGTCGTTATTGTTGCGCGATGGTTGAATTTTGATTCACTGGGCGCCAATATCGACTCTGATCACTACCTGGCGTTGATTAAACTGCGCCCAAAACTTTCCGTTATTAACAATGTACAGTACCGGTGGCCGCCCCGGTACGATCTAGAGCGACTGAAGCAACCGGATGTCGCCACCGCATACGCGCAAAATCTCTAGGCAGCGTTGCCGGACGAGGGTGTGCTCGATGTGGTCCTTCTAGACTACTGCTGGGGTACAGTCAAAGCAGCCATCAACGACGCAGCCGTGAGCACTATCGGGTACGTAGAACGGAGTCGACGAAACGATTGGTTCGACGAGGAGTGCAGAGCGGTTCTGGAGGAGAAGGATGCAGCGCGGGCGGTAATGCTGCAGCATGGAACCCGACCGAATGTGGAGCGATACAAACAGAAGCGGAAGCAGCAGAAAAAGGGGGAGAAAAAGCGCCGCCTGGAAGAAACGGAGTGTGAGGAAATGAAACTGCTGCGCCGTTCACAAGAAACAAGTAAGTTCTACCAGAAGCTCAACGCATCCCGCAAAGGCTTCGTGCCGCAAGCCAATATCTGCAGAGATAAATACTGGAGCCTCCTGACGGACAAACGTGAGGTGATCGAAAGGTGGAAGCAGCACTTCGAGGATCACCTGACTGGCGAAGAGAATATTGGCACGGAGGATCAAGGCAGCGGAGGAAATGACTATGCTGGTGCAGCAGAGGAGGGAACGAACCAACTCTCACGCTGAGGGAAGTTAAGGATGCCATCCACCAGCTCAAAAACAACAAAGCGGCTTGTAAGGACGGTATCGCAGCAGAACTCATTAAGATGGGCCCGGAAAAGTTGGCTACCTGTCTGCACCGGTTACTAGTCAAGAACTGGGAAAGCGATCAGCTACCAGAGGAAGGGAAGCGAAGGGGAAGGAAGGGATAATCTGTCCCATTCACAAGAAAAGTGACAAGTTAGTGTGTGAGAACTTTCGAACGATCACCATTTTGAATGCCGCCTACAAAGTGCTATCCCAGATTATCTTCCGTCGTATTCCACCTAAAGTAAATGAGTTCGTGGGAAGTTACCACGCCGGTTTCATCGTTGGCCGGTCGATGACGGACCAGATCTTCACCGTACGGCAAATCCTCCAGAAATGCCGTGAATGCCAGGTCTCAAAACACACCACCTGTTCATCGACTTCAAGGCGGCATACGACAGTATCGACCGCACAGAGCTATGGATTCGGCTTACGGAAGGGTCGATCGACGGTGGACGCTATTAGGGCTGTAACCAAAACGGCCGAAATAGCGCTCCAAAAGAAGCGAACAGGAATCCGCTATTGCGCGGTCGTCACGCTGGACGTTAAGAATGCGTTCAACAGCATCAGCTGGACCGCCATTGAGTGCGCAATACACCACCTAGGAGTCCCGGTTAGCCTATGCCGGATATTGGAGAGCTACTTCCAGAATAGAGTGCTAATTTATGACACCGAGGAAGGCGAGAGGAGCTTCAAAATCACCGCAGGGGTACCGCAGAGGTCCATCTTGGACCCGGTACTATGGAACGCGGCGTATGATGGCGTATTGGTCGGCTTCGCCGATGATATTACCCTCGTGGTATACGGCGAGTCGATAGAGGAAGTGGAACTGACAGCAACTCACGCAATTGGCGTAGTGGAGGATTGGATGAGGTCGAGACATTTGGCACTCGCGCACCACAAAACGGAGGTGGTGGTGGTAAACAATCGCAAGTCTGAACAGCAGGCAGTGGTCACCACAGGTGGATGCATGATCAACTCTAAGCGCTCACTGAAGCAATTGGGGGTCATGATCGACGATAAGCTGAAATTCGGAAGCCACGTAGAATATGCCTGCAAAAGGGCAAGCATGGCGATAATGGCATTGTCAAAGATAATGTCAAACAGCTCGGCAATAGTCTCGAGTAAGCGTAAGCTGATGTGCCTTAGGGTGGTGAGCGCATACCGCACGGTCTCAAAGGACGCGGTATGTGTCCGCTAGCATGATGCCCATAGCTTTAGTGGTGGCAGAGGATGAAGAATGCTTCGAGCGACGCGGCATAAGAGGCGCGAGGCGTATCGCCAGAACCTCGTATATGCTGAAGTGGCAGAGCGAATGGGATTCCTCCAGCAAGGGTAGATGGACACACAGGCTCATACCGAGCGTGTCCAAGTGGACGAGCAGGCCCCATGGAGAGGTGAATTTTCGCTTGACTCAATTTCTGTCAGGCCATGGGTGCTTTAGGTGGTATCTGCACAGATTCGGACACGCAAGCTCCACCGCATGTCCGGAGTGTGCAGACTGCGACGAGACCGCGGAGCATGTGCTCTTTGAATGTCCACGTTTCGTGGAGCAAAGGTCGAGTATGCAGGAGGTATGCGGTAGAGATATCACGCCTGACAACATTGTTGAAAGGATGTGTATGGGGGCGGACAAGTGGGACTCCGTTACTTCCACGGTTTCTCGAATCGTACTTGAACTACAGAGTAAATGGCGAGCCGAACAACAGCTAGTTGAGTTGGCCCCCCTTCCCCATCCAGGAGCTTGAGTTCAACGGGTAGTCTAAGTACTAGCCAGGACCCGAGCCTCCAGGGGAGAGTGAACAACTTAAGGCGGTAGCTGGTGGAACGCTTACTATTAGAGTGTACTCATGGACGGTCCCCCCCTCTCGAAGTCATCCCTAACGGGCGTACCGCGAAGGTAAGGAAGAGAGAGAATGAGTTTTTAGTGGGTCGATCCCCACATCACCCGAGGAACCACCTCTTGGGTATCTGTTGCAGATTTTCTCATTCTATATATAAAAAAAAAGAGCTATGGAAAATCGTGGACGAGAACAGCTTTCCCGGGAAACTTACCAGATTGATCCAGTTCATTCGAATTTTACCGGGGACTGGGATTAGGTGATGGACTCTCATGCCTACTCTTCAACATCACTCTGGAAGGTGTGATGCGACGAGCCGACTCTACAGCCGGGAAACGATTTTCACAAAATCCTGTCAATTTGTGTGCTTTGCGGATGACATGCACATTTTCGCCAGAATGTTGGCAGAGCTGTACACCCGCATAAACGTGAAGCAGCAAAAATCGGACTCTTGGTGAATGCCTTAAAAACAAAAAACATGCTGAAACACAATCCTCTGGAAATTTAACGTGGTCCGCTTCCAGGCTGCAAAAGCATTGAATTTGTCCAGAAACACTGTGTTCCGCGTGCTTTAAATGTACAAAGCACCTCGACGATGACTCAGAAGCCGAAAAATAAACGCCGAAGTGTGACTTTCAATCGATAGCTTCATGGAAAGGTCTTGAGGTCCATTAGAAGCAATCTAGGCATGTCTGATCACGATTATAGCTGAAAGCATGGTGTCGCCCAACGTACAATGCAGAGAATTCGCTACCGTGCAGGCTTACATGCATACCGAGTTAGCAGGCAATCAAGCAGGTCTTTCAATCCAAATTCCGTAGCTATAAACCGTACTCGGAAGCTTTATGACAGCCTACTGATAAACCCTGTTGGGTGCATACTGATGTATGATGAAAGCTATGTAAAGACCGACTTCTGAGTGCTTCCGAGACCAAATTTTTACAAGACTTGAGGAGGTGCCCCTAAAGATTAATTCGATTTTTTGGACAAGTTCGCTCGCAAGTATATGATCTGGCAGGGAATTAGCAGTTGTGGTCAAAAGGAAAAATAATCATCACCAAAACAACGACAAATAACCTAATGTCTGAAGAATTGAATTCTGCCCTGAATCCAGTCTCATGATGGCCCAGTGGCATTTTGGCCCAAGTGCCCTTAGTTCAGGCCTGTTAAACACTATTTAGCAATCAGAAGGCTAAGGGTGCAATCATCAAAACGACTGCGCAGATGAAACTTTGGTGGAATACTCCTTACTACTTTTGACAGCTTTCTGTCTCTCTCCTTCTCATGTCTGTGATATCCCGTATCCTACATCTTATTAGTTTCACTTAAACGGTATTCTATACTATCAAAAGGCACTTTAACTAGGAGCAACATACTATGGATGTCAATCTCATCACCGATCCTGATGTTTGACTGCTCGATGTACACACACAATCATATCAGGATACCACATCCTCCCCTTGCAAAAATGTTTGGAAATGTTTGGAATAAGCTGCAGCATACTTTTTAACTTGGTTACTTATTAGTCTATTCTAAGTACAATTTGTTTAGGTTCAATAGTCGATTTAATCATATAAGGATTCTAGTCTGATACGCGATGACGCGCTGTTGAAAAGGATAAGAATTATTTACTTCGTTTCTACTCCAACCTTGGTAACTTAAAACCTGCTCCTTAACACTGCTCCTCCTCTCAACAAAGAAATGAAAAAAAAGTTTGTTACTATATTATTGATTGAGTTCGATGTTTTCTAGGAAATAACAATATTGATGTAATATGGATTGATCCATATTTTTTTAATCATTAGTCTTGAACGCAAACTACTGAATTGAAACTACTAACTTAATTTAGTGATGCGAAATGAAGAAATGATATCTGAAATGCACTTCCACGCTCACAACTTGGCCGAAGATTACAAATAGTAAATCACAAAGCTAATAAATCTAGATCATCAATAACACATCGTTGGAAGTATTAAAAAAAAAAGTAACAAAACGGCTTCAGTACAGTTATAATTTTTTACCCTTTTGAAAACGAATTAGATAGAAACGCATTCACAAACTGTCCATATCCCTAAAACGTGCATTGTTGGTTGCGCACTTAACATTTGCGACAGAGACTTATTCGTGCCACTTGTGGTTATAAAAAGTCATGTCCAAAACTGTAAAAACAGATACTCGTGGAAATGATGATTTCTTCTGATTGTCTCATGTTTCTATAGCTAACAGATAACTATTCAATGCTCAGTGACTAATACCTTTTGACCACCACTACTGCCGCATCCTCGCTGACCTCGAATACGTTTCTTATTTTCGGTTTCATCGCCTGGGTCATATTGACCCCTCCGGCTCCAAAGAGTTAAGCCGAATTCTTCCCGCGTCAACGTTACAGGTATATTGTATTGGAATGATATTCCACTACAAACAAGTGACCAATCTTATCACATCAAGGAGTACTTATTGTCGGGCCGCCACCAAACCGGACTTCGCACAATCAAGTCGCGACGCGACCCAACTCGCGACGTTTTTTTAATCATGTCAAAAGTAGTGCGCATCCTTCCCGTTGTTGTCAGCAACACAGCGCACTAGATGCGAAACAGTTGCGACACTTGTGGACCAATAAAATTGCAATTTTTGATTGAATGTCGGTCTTGATTCCAACCGGATAGACAATACGTTTCATATTAGTATCTACGGTAATAGATCGATACAGCTCCTCTTACCCTAATGAATCGAAATAAAAAAAAAAAAAAAAACTGATTTTCCAGTTGCCAACCAACACGTCTCATGAACTCATGTATGCGGAAGCATTGTGTGCGAAAATGTCGCAACTAAATCCAGCGCAACGCGCTCACCGACCCACACCCACACAAAGATAAGCCTGCCTCACCCTCCTTTCTGGTAACAGTCTACCGCAGACAAACACAAAGCGAGAGTAAACGCGACATGCGCCTAAAAACATTCACCCATATTTACGCATGCCGACGAGAAGGTAGAAACGAAACAGCCGCTTCTTCAACCGCCCCACCAACACCGCCCGGTGACCAACTCAACCAACGCACGGTGGTGCGTTGCTGAACAAAAAGCAGCCAAACTCTCAAAAACGTATGAAAATCACGAAATCTATCGCAAGTTTTCGCAAAGCACCACCACCGTCAATCAAAAACACTGATTTTAGGCTTACAAAATCACACAACCGCATCGGTGGCTCGCGCATCCTACTATAGTGATAGATCAATTTTGACGCAAAAACTGTCGTTTTTCAAGAATAACGAAGGATAACTTCTTCTTAGCTGTGATTAAACCAGTGGGGTGACACCGGTGACACAGCTGTCAAACTCGGTACATCGCCGCTTCACCCATCATCGTTTTTGGTACGGCGCGTTTTGGTACCCACTTTCTGGTCGGTTTACCCTAACTTGTTCCTGATTTTCGGGTGTGTGGCTCGTGTGTTGCTAGTGCTTATTTCGAAAATTACACATTTCGAACGACCTTGTTGTTTTTGATGATTGTTTGTTTTTCTTTATCACTTTGCACGATATTATATGTAGCAGCAAAGCAGTGTCGATGTTTCCAGCGCATTTTTTCCATGAATGAAGCAATCAAAACAAAAACATTGGACGCCATGTTTAATCGAATGCTGGGTAGATGATTCCGGCCCTTCGTCATCCCCCTGGATTAAACAATACAGTTTTTATTTGAAGGCCCAATCACCACGGTTCGTTCAAGAGGCTGTCAAAAATTCAAATTTTACTGAGTCTCTCGGAATTTTTGGATTTCGACAGAATAAATATTTGGAATGCTGACAACAATATCACATTGACGTGAAAAGCATTTTCTTTTTTTTTTTTTTGGTTTTGACCTCCCTCGCACCACTGTGTAACGGTGGAACGCGTACAAAAAAAAGTCATTTTACGAGACGTTTCAGAACAGCTGATCGCAGCAGCGGCGTCAACTGACAGAATTCCACGCACGTTTGTTTTGCTGGAATATCGTGTAATTTTTGAAAAGGTACTTGTGCGACAAATTGGTGATATGAGAAATTGGTGCCAAAAAGGCTCAAAAGCAGTCGCAGAAGCAATACAAATCTCATAAATTTAACAGGTATTTTTTTCGTTGCGATTGGCTCGTTAACTTGCCGAAAAGAATTTAAATAAAAATTTCTAATTATTGTTTTAGCCAGTTTCAAAAACTACGCTTGACTTGCGCGCAGTCATTAACCATCATCAACCGGATGATGATTGAAAACGTAAACATCAGAGCGCGGAGTTCTGTCGTTTGACTAGCCTCATAAAATAGACTATAGTCCATTTTACGAGCCGATTTTATGAATGAATTTTGACAGCAGGTAGCGTCCAATAACCCGTGAAAACCAATATCATCATCAACATTGTTGTCACTTCGTAAAATGGCTCATGGAAGCAAATCTGAGTAGGCTCTGCAAAACAAAAATCTTCTGGTGTTTTCCTCCCCGGCATCCCCACGATCCAGCGACCGGTCCGACAGCGCATTTTTTTTTTGTTGCGTGCTTACACAAACACAATCAAACTTCGAAAATGAACATTTCATTCTGATGCCACCACGTGGTGGTGAGTGCATAGTGGTAATCACGTTCAAATGTATGCGTGCCTTTTTTGTAGATGTAGTTGTGAAACTGCGAGGAAAATATTTGCACTCTTACCCCGGACGTTAGTTTTATCATTATTTACCCGTTTTACCCAATTCGATTGGGTAATATTTGCATATGCAATCTGAATGGCCTTTCAATCGGCGTGCACTTTTGTGTGAGGAAAAATTTGCGCTAGTGTTCGTGTGTTGAAATGTCACTTATCTCTATAGATGGATAGTGCTGCCAGAAGTCACACCTTGTTTCATTTACGGAATTCTTATTTTCATATTATAATTGTGTTTCTTTTTTTTTTATTCGTATATTTTCTTTGGATCGTTCAGTTTTTTTCTCTCTTTGTATTCGATTGATCTTCAATTTAACAATGGGCTTACCTTTACTCAATTCTTAAACGCGTGGCAATGGGCTTTACTTAAGGACAAACGTCTTGAAATCCCGCTTCAACAGTGCATCAGAACTTAAAACGCACAAATCTCAAGAAGCAAGCTCCACACAACAGTGCATTTTATTATTCTGTTCTTGCTCACTTGTAATTAGCTTAAAATGAGAAGTTCGGGTGCGCTGGTTTTGTTTACGAAGAAATTTGTGCTCTTGAAATCGTGAGTAGGTACCAAAGTCGGTCATTGTGGCGGCCATCTTGGGATTCTGACAAGTCTGTCCTTAAGCCTTTTTTTTAATATTTACTGTATTGGTCTTGAGCTATACTCGACTCCAATACACACACATTTGTTGGCCTTGGGCTTTACCCGACTCAACAGTTACAAATGCTCGATACCTTTTTATTTGTACTGGCCATGAGCTATACTCGGCGCAGTAACCCTGTTGGCCATGGGCTTAACCCGACGCAACAATTCTAATGCTTGGCAATGAGCTAATACTCTACTCAAGCGTTACCTTTCCAGCTTCTTCTGTATTGGCCATGAGCTATACTCGGCGCAATACTCCTGTTGGCCATGGGCTTAACCCGACGCAACAGACGGACCACTTGGCAATGAGCTAAAACTCTGCGCAAGGTATACCGTTACTATAAGAAGAAACATTCTTGGCAACCATGTTGGGTGAACACATCACCGCTACTTACTTACTTGACTCTTCGTGGCGCACACTTTACTCACACCAAACCATCACTTCCAGCTTTTCTAAATTTTGTTTTCACTTTCTGAATGTACTTTTACAACAATTTTCATCAAGAAGTAACTATAGCAAATATCATGGCAGGATCGCCAATGTGATATCCCGTATCCTACATCTTATTAGTTTCACTTAAACGGTATTCTATACTATCAAAAGGCACTTTAACTAGGAGCAACATACTATGGATGTCAATCTCATCACCGATCCTGATGTTTGACTGCTCGATGTACACACACAATCATATCAGGATACCACAATGTCATCTCCACTGTCACTCTGAGTCTGACACCTGTCAAACGACACTTACACGGCATCGCCAAACTTCCCAAAATTGAGTTCTTTTGACGCAATTCCATAGTTCGGCCCATATAATGTATAAGTTTTCTCGTTTCTCCATCGAGCGGCGTGTCTGTCTCGATGGCTAATATAGTTTGATTTTTACATCGTGTTCTTCGTCGTCGCCTGGATCCTTCCACAACGTAGAGTCCTAGCCCTGGACAAAACAGAGCAGTCTTGAAGCTGGACTTGACTAACGACGCCTTGTACTTCGTCAATCGCGGCTAAGTTCGCGATTTCCAGGCATAATCGAATCCTGCATACGAATGCGACGCTGGAGGTACCCTGTCAATTCTTTCACCGTACCTTTGTTTCTTTGTTGAAGAGATTTCCTTCCACCCTCTGTGCGTCACAGGATCCAATCGCTCAGAGAGAATATGGACCAACAAGGGATACTTGTTGTCACCGGAGTGGACGATATTGTCCACGGTCTCTACTATTTTCTCGGAGCCCTCTACTAGTGTGTGCAGATCTGATGAAGACTCCTTCACTAAAGTAGGAAGCTTAAACAGCGCGTCTTCAAGCGTTTGCTATTATCATATCGATTTTGCAAGAGGTCCCAAAGTGACCCTGTTATTGGCACTAGTAATTTGCAGAGGAGAAGACTGCCTATGATCGCATAACTGTTCCATATGAATAGGAAACCTGATATGCGATTGTTAGCAGTAGAGGTCTCTGAAACTGAGCCACTCCGCAATGTTCCTACCCAACGTGTAGCGGTATATATTTTTATAAGATAAGTCTGTAAATATTTGAAATATGATAGATTGTAAGGAAATACAATCTGTCTCAGTTAATTCAAATTTGTAAATATCCCTTAGCTTAGGCAAACGAAAAGCATTCATTAACCTTGACATCTCATTTTCAAAATGCTGGCATTTCGTCAATTTTCAGCCGATTTTTTTGAAGTCGCCCCCAATCGATCATAATTTGGTGCTAGTTTATTATACTCAAGTGGCCATGCAATATCCGGAACCATTCCGTAGATATTCCGGATTGTACTGGGGTCAGGGTGGGTGCCAAAATGGCAAAAAGTGATTATTTCGTGGGTTATTGTATTTGAATCATCAATTTTCAGCGTAATTTTTGTTGCGAGCAATGAAACACAACTGCAATAACCAGATTTGTATAAGTTGACCGATCCGGACCACCGTGACAGGTTCGGCGGGGGCCTCATTGGGGACACTTTTGGTTTTCAACCAAAACATGAGAATGAGACAGAAAAGGTACACTGAAGTATGTATCAACTGATATGGCCGCTCCGGAACACCTGGAACAGGTTCCGCGGGGGCCTCATTGGGGACACTTCTGTTTTTCAACCAAAACAAGTCGTGCGACGTATCAAACTTCCAGATTTCGAGAGAATGAGACAGAAAACGTAAACTGAAGTATGTATCAACTCATATGGCCGCTCCGGAACACCTGTAACAGGTTCCGCGGGGGCCTCATTGGGGACACTACTGTTTTTCCAACCAAAACAAGTCGTGCGACGTATCAAACTTCATGATTTCGGGAGAATGAGACAGAAAAGGTAGACTGAAGTATGTATCAACTCATATGGCCGCTCCGGAACACCTGGAACAGGTTCTGTGGGGGCCTCTTTGGGGACACTTCTGTTTTTCAGCCAAAACAAGTCATGCGACGTATCAAACTTCCAGATTTCGAGAGAATGAGACAAAAAAAGTAGACTGAAGTATGTATCAACTCATATGGCCGCTCCGGAATACCTGGAACAGGTTCCGCGGGGCCCTCATTGGGGACACTACTGTTTTTTCAACCAAAACAAGTCGTGCGACGTATCAAACTTCCAGATTCCGAGAGAATGAGTCAGAAAAAGTAGACTGAAGTATGTATCAACTCATATGGCCGCTCCGGAACACCTGGAACAGATTCCGTGGGGGCCTCATTGGGGACACTTCTGTTTTTCAACCCAAACAAGTCGTGCGACGTATCAAACTTCCAGATTTCGGGAGAATGAGGCAGAAAGGGTAGACTGAAGTATGTATCAACTCATTTTATAAGTATAAAAAGTATTTTTGGAAATAAACATCTAACCTTTTATTTTTTTTTTTCAAACATATGCCGATTTTTCAGAAAATATACAGCTTGTGTACGTTTTGTGGATTGCATAATCTAAATTTAAAAGGAACCAATGGGAAGTTTTCTAGAGCGCCCTTTCAAGTCGATACCAAGTCGAGTCTACTTTCTGGCTTATTCATTCGAAATCATGAAGTTTGATATGTTACACGGCAGGTTTTGATTGTAAACCAGAAGTGTCATCAATGACGCCACCGCGGAACCTGTGCTAGATATGCCGAGATGGCCATATTAGTTGACACAGACTTAAGTCTATCATTTTTGGCTCATTCATTCTAAATCATGAAGTTTGGTACGGCACACGACATGTTTTGATTGAAAACAAGAAGTGTCTCCAATGAGGCCCCGGAAAACCTGTGCAAGATGTTCCGGGTGGTCATATTAGGTGATACAGGCTTTAGTCTATCATTTCTGGCTTAATCATTTGAAATTATGAGGTTTGATACGTCGCACGACATGGTTTGATTGAAAACCAGAAATGTCCCTAATGAGGCCCCGCGGAACCTGCTCCAGTTGTTCCGGAGCAGCCATATCAGTTGATACATACTTCAGTCTACCTTTTCTGTCTCATTCTCTCGAAATCATGAAGTTTGATACGTCGTACGACTTGTTTTGGCTGAAAAACATAAGTGTCCCAAATGAGGCCCCCGCGGAACCTGTTCCAGGTGCTCCGGATCGGCCATATCAGTTGATACATACTTCAGTCTTCCTTTTCTGTCCCATTCTCTCGAAATCAGGAAGTTTGATACGTCGCACGACTTGTTTTGGATGAAAAAACAGAAGTGTCCCCAATGAGGCCCCCGCGGAACCTGTTCCAGGTGTTCCAGAGCGGCCATATGAGTTGATACATACTTCAGTCTACTTTTTCTGTCTCATTCTCTCGAAATCAGGAAGTTTGATACGTCGCACGACTTGTTTTGGTTGAAAAACAGAAGTGTTCCCAATGAGGCCCCCGCGGAACCTGTTCCAGGTGTTCCGGAGCGGCCATATGAGTTGATACATACTTCAGTCTACTTTTTCTGTCTCATTCTCCCGAAATCTGGAAGTTTGATACGTCGCACGACTTGTTTTGGTTGAAAAACAGAAGTGTCCCCATTGAGGCCCCCGCAGAACCTGTTCCAGGTGTTCCGGAGCGGCCATATGAGTTGATACATACTTCAGTCTACTCTTTCTGTCTCATTCTCTCGAAATCAGGAAGTTTGATACGTCGCACGACTTGTTTTGGTTGAAAAACAGAAGTGTTCCCAATGAGGCCCCCGCGGAACCTGTTCCAGGTGTTCCGGATCGGCCATATCAGTTGATACATACTTCAGTCTACCTTTTCTGTCTCATTCTCTCGAAATCAGGAAGTTTGATACGTCGCACGACTTGTTTTGGTTGAAAAACAGAAGTGTCCCCAATGAGGCCCCCGTGGAACCTGTTCCAGGTGTTCCGGAGCGGCCATATCAGTTGATACATACTCCAGTGTAACTTTTCTGTCCCATTCTCTCGAAATCATGAAGTTTGATACGTCGCATGACATGTTTTGGTTGAAAACCAAAAGTGCCCCAATGAGGCCCCCGCGGAACCTGTCACGGTGGTCCGGATCGGTCAACTTATACAAATCTGGTTATTGCAGTTGTGTTTCATTGCTCGCAACAAAAATTACGCTAAAAATTGATGATTCAAATACAATAACCCACGAAATAATCACTTTTTGCCATTTTGGCACCCCCCCTGACCCCAGTACAATCCGGAATATCTCCGGAATGGTTCCGGATATTGCATGGCCACTTGATTATAATAAGCTAGCACCAAATTATGATCGATTGAGGGCGACTTCAAAAAAATCGGCTGAAAATTGACGAAATGCCAGCATTTTGAAAATGAGATGTCAAGGTGCGGGTATGTGAAGGTTAACAAACGCTTCCCGAGGTCGAGGCCATTTGTTTTCTGGATAAGGTGGGAAAGGGAAAGCAGCACGACTATCGGTCAAGTTATCCACACAGCGGTGTAGTCACGATTGAACACGAAGGGTTTCGGGAAATGACGTACTTCCGGGTACGTCCTAGATCACTCACTTTCCCTTATCTGAGGCTACAAAGACTCGATCATTTCGTCCGTGATAGCTCAAAGAGTTGGAAGTGTCCGCGTTTGCTTGTTAGTTTTTCGTGTGTCTAGAGTAGGTTTAATGTGATGTTAGATATAGTTAGATAGTTTAATTTCTGTGTTTCGTTCCATAGTAGGCCAAAAGTGTGCGTAGATAACTATGTGCGATTGTTGAACGATAAGAAGCCTAAGGAAAGGTGAGAAATTGTGCTCTTGGTGCTCTTGGTGCCAGTGCTAACCTCTTTGTCCCGCCAGTACGGGCATTCATCTCCAATCCGCAGATTCTCGCACCCAAACGTGACCGCTTCTCCCCAACGGACGAAAACACCCGGCGACCGTCAACCTGCCGGAAGCGGACGGATCCGTCACCAAATCGGTCCGAGAAGGCCCGGGGACCTTCAGGTGGACGAAGTCCACGCGCTGGTGCGCCAACTGACCAGCAGGGCATCAACCAATTGCCAGAAACCGCCATCGCATAGCTACCGTCAACCGCCATTGCGATCACGCGGTGACGAGCCGATCAACGACAGCGCCTTCAATCAACCAAGCCGCCGGTGAGTCAACGACCCGGCTTACAGGTCATCGACTGCTGAGGTTGAGTAAGCAGAATAGATCGGTGAGTTAACCAATTTCTTTTATTTGCAGAGTGCGGCGTCCGCTGAGGGCGCCGCGGAGGATTTTTTTTTGCCAGTCAAAGACTGATGAGATGAAGTGCCATTAGAGCCAATCGACCCTTTTTGAACATCGAAATTCCTTTCGATAGCGTCTTGGGAGCCACCGTCTTCGGTTCCGTGAAAATGCGTGCGTGAGCCCGTCTTAGCCACCACTGCAAGAAGGTCGGATACTAGGAGTGCAGACATTGTTGAAGCTGAGCTTCCGTTAAGTGACGTCACGTGGATAGAGCAGTAGAGCACTGAGTTCAAATAGGGAGATAGAGAGGGAGTGGCTAGCAATCGCACACCAGCTAGGAGCTTGTAAATAGGGAACGAACACATACAATGACATGAATTCGAATTCGATCGTAGCAATAAAAATGTATGTTATCCTAGGTAGTAAGTGAATATATTCGTATCAGTTTCGTCAAAACCCCAAATAAATGTGTTATGAGTTTCCATCCTAGAAATATGATCACTGCGCGGCTTGCTGTAGTTTCGTGTCCCGTCCTCCACACGTAGAGTTTGATTGGGTTATCTTATGAGTGTCTTCCAGCTCAGTGAGGGATCTGGTGGTGAGAAGAGAGAGTTCTGCCAGTGATGAGAACTTCTTTTTAGTGAGATCGTAGGGGTTCAGGTGAGATTTCTCACCGTCGTCTCTGAGTGTCGTCGTGTTTGTGCTGTTATGTTGTGGTAATAGGGATTTCCCGTTTGGCCGTTTTAGATCGTAGCCAGCTGGATCGATCCATAAATCCTTTCCAGGAAAATAAATGGACTCGCCCTTAGGGAGTCTCATCCGGGCAATTTAAAATTGGGCTCGTGGTCTCCTTTCGAGGAGTGGCGCATAAGCCACGTGTTTTATGCTGGATCGCCCAGTAGCGGCTACAAACATTTGGAGTTTGATATGTGGTAGACGCACATGATCAATATTTTCAAGATCTGAAGCGTTTATTTATTTATTTATTAACTTCATCTTCAGCTATAGCTGTACAGATTGTTTGGTTCGGGTCCCTAACCGATGTATTCAAATTCACTGGCTCCTGATTGATCCTTATTTGATCCAGCACGATCACTTTCGCTTGATAGAAGCAATCGCTATGCTCCTTCTTCTCCTTTGTTTGTATGATGGGTTTTGGTGCTGTCACCAGGGCCCTACATTTTCAATTTCAATTGAAATTTTCAGGCGAAGTTTGTAAACAATGTTTTCAATCGCCAATGGAAATAAGGCGCCGTCGTCGTCGCTCAGCCCGACTGTCATCGTCACCGATGAACCGACGCTGCTGCGTCGTCGCAGATGCCACTTTGTTTCGCACTCACAAGCTCACGCACGCTCGTTCGACTTCAAATGAATTTCTCTGTAATAACTCAATTAATGAGTGTAACAACCGTCAAATCTGTGTAATGTTAATGTATGCTATGCATATTTTACTGAAATAGTTTATTACCCATAAAAATATTAAGCAAACATACATTTTAGACAATTTGAAAATTTCAATTGAACCCCAGTCGGTGTGAAAATGAGCCGCTACCCGTCGTTGCGTCGAAGAAAGTGACAAGAAGGGCGGATGAAGCGAAGCGCATGCATGTTGTTTTGAATGTTCCCGTCGTCGGCGTCCGTCCGATGCTGATGGGCGCTCGCTTTCAGCGTCATATTTTGGTTTCGACGATGTAGGCCCCTGGCTGTCACGTACCATCGGGTACGTGGTAATCATTGGCTAACGGTTGCATCTTTATGGACGCACCCTTTCTACTTGTGCATGACATTTCATCCTGAACTTTTAAGAAACTTCCTTTCACTTTTGAATTCGATCAGGATTGCTAAATAGTTATTTATGTAACGAGTTGCAAAAAGTTGACTTTTTCAGCACAAGTCGTACATTTATCCAACGAGGCTTGTCGAGTTGGATAAATACGAAGAGTGCTGAAAAAATCGAGTTTTGTAACGAGTTCCATGCAACATTTTATGCAATGATTTTTTTCATAATGCAACCTATTTGAGTTGCATAATATTCATAATGCAACTCAAATGAGTTGCATTATGAACATTATGCAACTATTTTTCATTATGCAACTCATTTCAGTTGCATAATGAGCCAGTTCGGATAAATTGGCCATTATGATACCAAAATGAGTTATGTAAAATGTAAATTATGATACTGAATTGCATAAAAATAATAATGACGAGTTAAAAAAATGCGACAACAACATAATGATCCGAGTTAACGTTCGGACCTCTCTAGGACCTTAAATATATGATGTCCAAAAAATATCGCATCCAAGGTCGGAGTTCGTTTTGACCTCGGATACAAGCAAAGTGTTGAAAATCATCAACTATCTTATTCTCAACAAACGAATGTTAACAAAAAGTCACCAAGAGACGAAATCCTGCCCTAATCCTCTGTCATCAAGCGAAGGACTACTCCTCATGTGTTAATCCAGAAGATTTACTCTGAAGCACAAAAAAGCAGCAGCTACTGTTGGGTACCGCCTGATTTCAACAGAGCTTAGCATACATTAGCACTTCGCCAGAGCACAGCTGCTTTCGGTCGGTACGGTACAACTGAATCGGTTCCTGACAGCTGCGAGTCTATTTCCATAAAACACATGGGAACACATATGGAACAGCATCTCCTCGGTCGGTCGGTAGCTTTTTATTTTCTCCGAAATCCTTCCACCACTACCCTTCGGAACGCCATGTAGCCGGCGAACACACGCTGTCGTCGTCACCGTCTTGGAGTCACGTGGGGGTTCCATAAATTCGTCAAAATTAAGCAGCATTTCGCATAATTATATGCTAATATCGTGCAGCGTCAACCGTCGAAATTAACAAATTTTCGTATTTGAACTCCGTTGCGTTCCCCATGTCCCCGGTTTTTTTCTTCTTCACCACTCAACCAAAAGGGAGAAAACCCCGTGGAAAATGTTCACCCGGAAGAGCGACTTCAAGCGCGCCATGAAATTACTTCGCCAACACCTTTGCTTACTTTTCTGTTTCGGCTATGGGTGATAGAAAAATAAAACTGTACTACCTTGTGAGGACTGGAAACATCATCATTGCAAGAAGGCGAAAAAATCCCATACACCACACCACCGATTGGAACACATGCACCCGGTCTATAAGTACAGATTTTCCACCGGTGAGGACGAGGGCCGCGACGCGAAGGAGCGCAGGCAGTTGCTACTTTTTTCGGTGTTAACTTACTCAAATCAACATTTCAGCTTCTATGGTTCGACTCGAGTCGATGTTTTTTTTTTCTTTCGCCACTAGGATGGTGAGTTGTGGAAAAAATGAACGGCAATATTATCCTGCCATACTGAAGGCGCTGCCATGTTGCACAAGCGTTACTAGGGTTTGAGGACAGGAGTTTCACTAAGAGACTTTTATGAAATTGAACAAAAGACAGGTCAGAAAAGCTTGCTTGAGCTTGATTGACCACCCGTGGATGCTACTCCAGTATCGCCAGACCAGCTAACACTCACACAAGGAACCAATGAGATATCTGCCGGGGACTAGCAGGCCTCTTCAGTGTGTGAGCGTTGGTGATCTTCTAGTTTGGACGACAATGGCGCCTGCCACGTCAGTTTGCAGGTCAATGTGGAGAAGGGGAAGCAAGTGATGATTGCAATCATTGGTATCCACATCAGACAGAATATACCTCTGGCAGTGTCCAGTCAATGCTTTGACCAGCATGCTGCAATTCTGCTTTGACAGATTTGTTAGATACTTCGCCACTCTTGAAGATGGCTCAGTACAATACATTTTTTTTTGACGAAATGACTCCAAACTATTGCAGTATTGTATGTGCTGAGTGGTAGCCAGTGCTTGAAATTCAGTGAATATGAATGGTACGATCAGTCATCAGCGCCAACCACCCCTACGAACGAACACGCACAGGGAGCAAAGAGAAACCGAACCAATCGCGACCACTATTCCTCATCGGTCGGTTGGCTGGTGAAGCATATCGACTGGTAACGATTATTTCTCACTTGCTGTGGTGAGGCTGAAGATGCGTAAATGATTCAGTGGTTTTATGTTTTGCTCAAAACTTGTAAAAACAATCAATTTGTCCATAAGAGAATGATGGACGTGACTATTATAATCGATTTAATTCGAGTTTATGTCATTTGCACTGTAATAACGAGATAAAAATCAAGTATATTCATTGCCGTATACACCGGCGAAGAGAGAGATTCAGAGAGCCGCACGGCGCTGAACCGTCGTCCCTCACTCTCACTCATATTTTTTATTGCTCCCGCTCCCACTTGCTTCTGAAGCATGTTAGCCAATGGAGGCATATTGCTACCGCTTTGGGTTGAAAAGCGCCAGTCAAAGAAGAGCAAATTTTGATTCGTCTGCGGTAAAACGCTTCAATTTTCAAGCGCTGGTGGTAGCCCAGGTGTGAATCTGAAGCTTTACCCAACACTTTGATATCGGAATAGCTTAGGGCCAATGAAGTCATGTGATGCTCCAGTGCGAGCTAACTCATCAGCTAATTCATTTCCAGCGATGGAAGAATGGCCAGGTACCCATACTAGGTTTGCTGAATTCAGCTCATCGATTTGAGTTCGACAAGCGATAACTATCTTCGACCTAGAGTTGGCCGAAGCAAGTGCTTTAATAGCAGCCTGGCTATCTGAACAGAAGTTTATTACTTTTTTGCAATTTCTCATCGTAATAGGCTGTTTTACCTCACCCAAATCTGACAGGAAAAGGCCTACTTTCCCACATCAAATTAACAGTGCGGTAATGGTTCATTACAGCACTGATTTGTGTTGCGTAATGAACCATTACAGCACTGGTTTCACATTTGGTCAACTTATTGATGCTTTCTGGACGCAGTTTTGAAAAATTGTGACAACTGCACAGTATAACCTGTTATGATCAGATTTTCTTGAACATAGCTATGAACGTCAGTGTGCAGTTTGATGAACAAGTTTTGTTTAAAACTATCCTGAAGAGTAATTTATGAAATTGCAAAAAACGTTGTACGCAACTCGGTGCAGAACTCGATTTTTCCAGCACTCGTCGCAATTATCCAAATCGGCAAGCCTCGTTGGATAAATGTACGACTCGTGCTGTAAAAATCGTCATTCTGCACCTTGTTGCGTAAACTACTATTACCCATTACGTGCTGCTGAGCAGAGCAAAGATTTCGACTTGAAAAACGGTGCAGTGTCTACCAAGTGAGTAAGACAGATGCAGCCTTAGCTCACGAGAATAAACACCAGCACCAGCACCAGAAGGGAGCGACTAGTGTAACATACGATGCCGTCTGAAATACTTCTTTCCAGATATCCAGATGTCCACTCTTCCCTGAAAGGGAATTTCGTGGAAAATGTACTATATGGAAAATTACAATCAATTGTAAGATCACTTGGAGCAAGGACAGCTTTGTCCCAATTCACCAAAAGTGGAAACAACGAGGTGTGTGTTGAACTGTGGCTCACAGGAGTTTCCTCTAGTAAACCGAGTACCCATAGGCGGCGCAAGCAAGTGTTTCTTGTTTGAGATGAATGTGTAGTGGGGCAACGTCAAAGAGAACTTCGAGCGCTGCCGTTGGAGTTGAAGAGAACGCTCCTGACATTGCCATTAAGCACATCCTTTGGAGATGGCCTAACTTTGATTGGACCGTTTTCACTTCGCCTTTCTGCCACCACACATAAAACCCATAGGCCAATATTGGACGAACAACAGTTGTGTAAATCTTATTTGATATACTTGGGTATTAGACCCCAAGTTGTACCAAAGGTTCGCCAGCATTGCCCGAAGGCCATACAAGCTTTCTTGATTCTGAACTCAATATGAGGTGTCCAGGAAAGTTTGGAATCAAGAATGACTCCAACTTACTTTACCTGTTCAGTTACATTGATTTCAGAATCAAAGAGACGCAAAGGTCGAACACCATTACGGTTTCGTTTTTTCATGAAAAGAACAATAGATGTTTTACTCGAATTTACCGAAAGGCCATATTGGCGACACCAACCCTCAACTACCTGAAGAGCGCTTTGCATCAGGTCGAAAAGGGTGCTGATGCACATACCGACTAACAATGGTAGATAGTCGTCGGCGTTGTTGACAAGCACACATGCTCGAGGCATGACACGCGAGTTTGCCATTTCATGTTTACTGAAAGTAGCAAACACCAGATTCACAAGGTTTGCTAGATATAAATTCCCCTTATGAAAGTAAGGTTCTTGGACTAACGCCACTTGGGCTGTACCATTTTGCATAAGTCTGCAAAGATTGATCGTTTCTGTTCGAGGGCCACAGGCAAGGACGCACAGAATACACTGTGCAAAACGCATGATGTGAAACCATATAGGTGAAATTTTAAACTAATTAATAACATCTTCATAAGCCCGCCCTTATTTAGCCTCAAGTATGAGATTGAAGAAAGGCAGCTGATTGTCTCGAAGAAACACAAGGTCCACCGCACTATTGCTCCGGTTAGCGCAATAAGGGCAAAATGCTTTGGAGGGTGCCCTGGTAGGGTCCACAGGCTCCGTTTGCGATTATGTTTTTATAAGACCCTCTAGCCATTCATTCCTAGGCACGGTAAACATAAAGCCGCACAACACCTTGAATTAGGAGTCGCCTGGTTAGTGGACTCCTACCACTGGAACAGGTGGTCAGTAGTGCTATTATTCTTAGCCAGTTGAACCAGTTGGTAAAAGTGAAGAGTCTGGAAGACTCCTTAGGCGGCACCATTAGGGGCCCTTTCTTGAGAAGCTCTTCGGCTCGTCTGTAGTGCAATGGTGTTGACAAACATAGCGTCATCCAAAAACGAAGGGTCCTACATGAAACGGCCACAGCACAAAGAGACCCGCTCAACCAACATAAACAAAGCGCGGAGTGACCGTTAAGCAGAGTTATCAAGTCAATGAAACTATCTTGCTGGTTCTTTGCGCAGCTATTGAGTGGCACAGCAAGCACGCTAAGACAATGCAACTAGCCGGAGAGAATCGAAGACAACCTGGAAGAACCCGGACTCATTGCAGCCAATGGAAGTGTAATCGATAGAAGCTTTCCAACGCGGCCGAGGTGAAACCAATAAACTTAAACAATCAAAGAACGATCAAATGGAGAATTGCAAGCCGCAAAGCTTCCGAAACCGTCAACATCACCAAATGAATTCCGATCAATATGTACTTTCCGGCATGCTAAGACACATCTTTGAAACGATTTGACTCGACGGGGGCTGGCCTAAGCCCCAAGCGGCTGTTCTTGAACCAAAGGCCGCTTTCGGGGTGGGCACTCAAGGTCGTCTTCCAACTTCCGGGTCCCAGAGCGTTAATAGTAGGGGTGGGAATTCAGGTATGGAAGTCCTATAAGAGAAGCGGAATTTCAACTTAATTTGATTTATTTACTAGTTCGGTGGCGGTCGGTGACAGGCGAAACGACGGGCAGTGGTTCATTCGTAACAACTTCTGACTTCGTAGATGCGGACGTACGCAGGGACGTCTGGCATGTAACGAGGGGCTATACCAAGGTTTGGACCTGACGAGTTGGGGTGATCCACGGAATCGCTTCGGACGTCACGGATAATGTCTGGAGACGGACGGGGATAGCCACAATCTTCGAGAACCGGTTTTCAGCTATCTATCACCATTTTATCGTTCTTAGGTGGCAGCAGGGACTTGCCCGGATGCGATAAATCCCGAGAAGCCGTCCCGATTCATTATTCTGGAGTACTTGATGGACTGGACCTACAGGACGCAGTAGTTAGGCGAAGGAATGGTAGCTGGAGGACGTGACTAGTAGTGCCTTCTGGAAGTCCCTACACACCAAGCAGAGCTGGAGACAACCTAGTCTACATAGTGATGCTCACGTACCGCTGAACACGTGACCGGTTTGAATGGTGGGCCCTGCCAGAAGCAAGGACCAATCACTGGTTTTGATGGCACTAGGTGGAACTTGGCCTCTATGATTCTACCCTGGCTGCACCATAACCTACGACGGCTCGAGTCAGGCAAGCGAAAAAGCATCGTGTCTTCCAGGACATGTCCATTGTATTGCAATACGACTCTTGTCAAGCTTATGATCTTTCAGGATGGCCGCTCCGGATGAACAGAAGGGGAACATTTGTGGGCTTCGTGGCCGTGTGGTTAGCGATGTCAGTCGTCTAGACGTTTCATAAGCCTCGGAGTGCGGATTCGATTCCCGCTCCAGTCGGGAAAAACTTTTCGTCAAACGAAAAACGCTCCATGTTCAGTAGGCTGCGGCTTATTTTTCAAAAGTTGTTGAAACCTGGAATTCGTAAGCTCTTTTGGATTCTAATGACACAAAAAGGAAAACCTCTGAGTTTAAGCCAAAAATATTGAGATTTAGAGGTCGCGCAATCGCTTCAAAGTCGAATTTTCGAGTAATAAAAAGGTGTTTTCACTTCAAGTGCCATAACTTTCTCAATTTTCAACCGATTTTCAATCTGTTTTCATGAATTTCTCACAAAATAAATTTCAAATAAACTCGTAGAACATCATTTTTTTTCAAAGTCACGCAAAATATGAGTTTTTGAAGATTTAATTCATTTTTTTCTTCTTTTTACAAAAAAAAATTTACTTTAGAGCCTTATAACTTTTTAACCGTTTGACCAATTTTATTTTTTTAGCTTGCTTTTGTAGATATTTTTATTGCCTAAGAATGCTGTGAATGAACTGTACCTTTAAAAAAACGTTTCAAAATAGATAAATACCAAAAACCGTTCAGAAACACGTATTTTATTGGAAAAATCAGAATTTTGGCAAAATTTGTATAGTTTTCATGCTTAGTTTCGAGCTCAAAGTGAAAAATTTATACTAAATAATCATTAGGAAGCCTTAAAATTCAGTTTTTGGGGAGTTCCGAATCAAAAAATATTTTCATGTTAAAATGCGAGAAAAAAAAAATTGAAAAAAAAATTCTTTATTGTGTTTCATATCCCTAAATTAGATGTTAAGTATCTGGTTCAGAGTAAAAAATTGCAAATAATCGTCAAAAACTCCAATTATGCATGAAAAAATCGAGTTTTAAGGCATGTTTTGGCAGTTTTTGGTGAAAAGTATCATAAAAATGACTACTTTGATGAAAAGTTTGTTTAGGACAAAGGTAGGCAACAAAAATATCTACAAAAGCAAGCTTAAAAATTTGAAATTGGCCAAACGGTTAAAAAGTTATTGGACTCTTACGTTAAATTTTTTTGTAAAAAGAAGAAAAAAATGAATTAAATCTTCAAAAACTCATATTTTGCGTAACTTTGGAAAAAAGTTATGTTCTACGAGTTTATTCGAAATTTAATTTGTGAGAAATTCATAAAAAAAGATTGAAAATTGGTTGAAAATGGAGAAAGTTATGGCACTTTAAGTGAAAATACCTTTTTATTACTCGAAAATTCGACTTTAAAGCGATTGCGCGACCTCTAAATCTCAATATTTTTGGCTTAAACTCAGAGGTTTCTCTTTTTGTGTCATTTGACTAAATAAGAGCTTACGAATTCAAGGTTTCAACAACTTTTGAAAAATAAGCCGCAGCCTAATGTTCAGTCTGTGCAGCCTCTGGCTGAAGACGGTGTAATGTCTTTAATTGCCCAAATTCCACACTTTTGCTGTAGTAGATACTGTGAATGGCGGATGAGAAGCTGCATATAAGATCTCAAACGAGCATCGATGAACAATCGGTAAAAGGATTGTACCAGCCGCAGCTGAATTCCGGCAAAGAAATGACAAGTGCTTAGTGAATTCCATCTGTCTCCAAGTGGAGGGTGGGTTTTGAAGGACAAGCACTTAGTACTTAGATGATCATGAGGCGGGGTGCGAGGAAATCGAACTTCTTGTGACCTGATCGGTAATGTTCACAGAAAAACGGTGGGAGTATCTTGACGCTTGAGGTTATCGAAAGGTGGAAGGCGTCACTTCGATAAACACCAGAACAGAATGGGGAACGTTTCCGTAAGCACAGGAAACACAGCGTAACAAAAATTTACTTTTTGTCTGTCTCAAGAGCAAACTTATGTGTCTTCGAAGGATTTTGGGCCGCTGAATCCGAATCCGGGCTCAGATTTGCTCTAACACGTCACAATTTTGAGCTATACCTCAATTTATAGGGCAAAATATACGATTTTGGGCTTTTTTGACTGCAAGCCATTAAGCAAGGAAATATTTTTTTAAGCAATCAAAAGGTAAATTGGTCAGTTAACATCTAAATTAACGACGCATGCAAAATACTTCGTTTTACCAAATCGAATTTGATAGTTTTAAGCGATTTATGTTCGGTACGATATTTCCCATACAAGTCACTCTCTAAAAGTTTTATGCAAGTTTTCATACTAACATAAAATGCTTAAATCTATCGAATTGGATTAGGTAAAACGAAATATTTTGCATGAGTCGTTAATTTAGATGTTAATTGACCAATTAACCTTTTGATTGCTTAAGAAAAATATTTCCTTGCTTAATGGCTTGCAGTAACAAAAACCCAAAATCGCATATTTTGCCCTATAAATTGAGGTATAGCTCAAAATTGTGACGTGTTGGAGCAAATCTGAGCCCGGATTCGGATTCAGCGGCCCAAAATCCTTCGGAGACACATAAGTTTGCTCTTGAGACAAAAAAATGTGCTGTGAAATCAAAGCAACAATTCAACTTGATCCATTTTGTAATGGTTCCTCCGAAAAATTCTCATTACATGCCCCTCCTTAAACCCGCCATTGACTTTACGCGATGGTAACAGCAGCCAATGTGGCAAGAATTTACATCCTACCGAGTGGATGTAATGAAGTCAGCTAGAAAATCTTGAGGGTGAGCAAGTACTAGCAAGCAGTGGGCGAGCACAGTCAGTTGCTGCCGCCACCAGAACCAGAAGGAAGGTGTCGGTTTCAGAAGATTTTAAACCCACACGCCCGTAATGTATCACTTGCTGCTGCTGCTCGCTCGCTCGGCTGTTGCTCCTTGGCGGCTCTGGTGAGTGGAAGGAGGTGGAGGTTCGGCTGCTTAAAATGGTCTAACGATGGTTTAGGGTGATGGTAGTGGTGGTGGTGGCTTTTTGACATGATACATTATGGTTGGTAATTTATGGAGACGCATTAAGCACCTGCTGGCTGGGTCGTTTCTTATATGATTCAGGACGCTGATATTTTTTTTTCTAGCGCAAGAAGACATTCAGCCTGGATTATAAAACAACCGAATCTAAACAAAAATGAATTCTTCAATTCGACCGAATATAATTTTAAACGAGCATACAAAACGATAGCTCCATAAACAGTTTATATTGTGGCTCATTATCGAATTGTTATTTTCGCGGCCAACTTTCCTGAACACACACACAGCCATTTTCGGTTGAATGGAAAAAATGCATGAAAACCAATAAACGGCACGCGAAAGCGTCGTTGTTGCTCGAACGAAAACGATTTCCCCGAGCCATTATCACGATAATTACGATCTATTCATTCGCGAATGAATCGTAAATCGTGCCATAAATTGATACAATATAATATAAATGAAATATTTGTGCGCTGAAATCGTGTTCCCCACCTTTTCTGAGGAAAAAGAGGAAATCCATTGCAGTCCGATTTTTCCCATCGTAACACATCGATGTAACCTGCTCCGGTCGAAAAACATGGGAAGCGACAAACCGCATGTATCAATTGGAATTCCAAACGTCGATTCCCATCCCGGAAATGTATCTGCTGGACATAAACCATTTCCCATTCTATTCACACACAGACGGTTCTGGTGGTGATCTACCGAGGTACCTGAGTCAATAAGAGATTTGGATAAATTATTCAATCGATGCTGTCACTTCAATTCGTTTTGGTCGAATGTAAAGTGGGCCGGAATCACCAAACATGTGTATCATGACTGATTTGTTCTGGGAACATGAGAGACTCATACTATATAGGTAGATGTTCATTAGATTGATCTTGTTGAGATGTTTATGGTCTCGCAGAAATTAAGTTCCCAGTTCATAAGCAAGCTTCTCAAATTCCACGCATATGTTATGTTTTTTTTTCATAGAGATTTGGTTGCCGTTCGATCGTAACAAGTATTTGGCATGACCCTCTGTTTTGTTGCTAGCAGCTAGATAGAAAGATAGATTTTGGAGGATTGGAGGTTTCGCAGTATGGAGCCCGACAAAAGTCGTTTTGAAAATCAGAACACGAGAAAATGGAATTGCTGTGCCAATTGTAAGAAAAACGTAAGATCTACCGTAAAACGGGGTATCTTTGATAATGCGGGTTACTTTGATAGTGCGGCAGGCATTGTGTCATTTATCTTATAACTATGATTCCTTCAACCAGTTAAGAAAATGGTAAACGTAAATCAATTCTATACATATGAAAGTTCATCTTAGAGGTATTTTCATTAAAATATAGTTTATATACAACTTTTTGGGCAAAAAATAAAAATTGTTGATATTTTTGTGATTTATCAACCCCTTCAAACAATCTGCTATACGACTTCGTTTCAACTATTTTTTAAATGAATGGACTATTATTCTCGATAGATTCATCATAGTAGATTCCAAATCTGGCCTTAAATCTCTTAACGAAGTGTGTTTTTACGAAATGGAAGCAATTTTGTAAATTGGGATATTATTCTCCATACATTGATAAACGCCTAAAAGTATGCAATGCCCTTGTAATTTCATGTAGATAAATATGTGTTGTTCAAAATTTGTTAATAAAACATTAAAAAACTACCCAAATAAAAGAAAACTAATCATGAATAGCATGTAATCATATGTTGATGTACCGTTTAGCATTTATTATCACAAATATAATGATTTTTGATAGCTAAATTTATTGTGTTTTGCACTCAATACTCCATAAACTCATTTTTATATGCAGAATTTAGTAAAAAATCATTTTTTTATATAAAAATTCTATCTAATATATTCCACAAGCCTTCTCTCAATATGTTCATACTCCTAAGATTTCAATCTGTGATAATTTTTTGAGATTTGATGTCTTTTTAGGGCATTATCAAAGTTACCCCAAAATGAAAAGCTTATTTTCGGTTATATGAAAAACTAAAAGTTATCCAAAATATTTCAGATTATCGAATCTTTTAATTGCAATTGATAACTGATACCCCAGTACTTGTTTTAAAAATATAAAACTCGGGGAAATACTGTTACATGTAAAAATATTGAGAAAATTCGCTAAAAAACTATCAAAGTTACCCCATTTTACGGTACCAGAATAGAAGCTCAACAAATCGCGCAATAAATGCGATCTTAACACCAACTGTGTGCACATATTCTGTGCGCATATGTTGGCTTCTTGGCCATGCGATTTGCGGCATCAATCGTTTAGGCGTTTCGTAAGTCTCGAAATGTGGGCTCTATGCCCAATCCAGTCGATGAATGCTCTATTCGAGTTCGGGACATTGTTGTTTTCAATAACAACCGATAATTCCTCCTGGATTTCCTACAACAAATATTTTAGGGGTTCCCCCGGAAATTCCTCTAGGAGTTTCTCTGGTGATTCCTCTAGGTGGTTCTACGGGAATTCTTGTGTGAGTTCTAACTGATTTTTTTTTTCTAGGAAATTCTATGGAAATTCTCCGGAAATTTCTCTGCGAGTTTCATTGGGAGCTTTTCTATGACTTCCTCCGAGGAATCGTATTGGCAATGCTCCAGGAGTTCCCCCGGCAATTCCTCTAGGAATACCTTTAGGATTTTCTCTAGGAGTTCCACCGGTAATTCCTCAAGGAGTTCCTCCGAAAATTCCTCTTGGAGTTCATCAGGGAATTCTTTCAAAAGTCTTTCGGGGAATTTCTTATGGAGTTCCTCCAAGGATTCTTCAACAGTTCCTCCGGGAGTTCCTCCAGGAGTTCCTTTGGGAATTCCTCAAGGAGTTCTTCTGGGAGTTCCTCGATGAGTTCTGGGAATTCCTCTAGGAGTATCTCTTTAAGTTTATCTATGAGATTCTTCTAGCTCCCATTGGATCTTCCAGGACAATTTCCGAAGGAACTCTTGGATAGATTCCCGGAGGAACTCCTAGAAAATCTGCTTGTTGGGAGGGAAAGAGGAATTTCCGTAGAGCCTCCTAGAGGAATTCCTGTACGATCGTCTAGAAGAATTTCCGACACGCAGAAAAATAAATTGTAAACACAATTAAATTCTAGTTCAAATCAACCAATTTTTCAGTTTACTATAGCGACAAACTGATTTCTAGTTTAAACTGAACTGTTCTATTGTTTGATAATACAAATATTTTCATTTGTCGAAATTTTTGACAGTTTGTTAAAACAAACTGAGATATGGTATTTTCAACATGAAATAATGGATTGATTCAAACGACTGCACTTTTGCCACTAACAAACCCGGAATGTGTTGGTGACGGCAGCAACTGCGGCATCCATCACGGCCAAAGCTGCACTTGGAAGTTGACGTGATGGACACCTTCTTCGTTGTAGCGATGTTGGGGTAAGCATTTTATAGATGTGTGAGTGCTTTCGGACCATGTTTATGGTTTTTATTTTGTTGAAACAAATGAAATTTTTGACATTATATGAAATGATGGTAATCGGTTGTTTTTATCGATAAACTCTAAATGAAAACAATTAAATATTACTTTGGAATAAGTAAATTCTCAGTGTGAAAATTAACCATGCGTTTTATTGTTTTAAACAAGCGCCATTTTTCTGCGTGGAAGAAACTCTACAAGTATCCTTGGAGGAACTCCTAGAGGAATTTCCGGAGAATACCCTAGGGGCATTCCCAATGGTGCTACTTGCAGAAAATCCAAGAGATACTTCTACAGGAATTCACGGGGTTACTCCTGGGAGGTTTCCCGAAGGATCTTCTAGAGGAATTCCCAGAGGAACTCTTCAAGCATCCAAAAGGAATTCCCGGAGAAACTTCTGAAAGAATTCTCAGAGGAACTCTTACAGGCTCCCGAGCAAGAGGAGCCCCAGAGAAAATCCTGGAAGTATTCCTGGAGGATTTTTTAAAGGAACTCCTAGAGGAATTCCCAGAGGACCATTTAGAGGGACTCCTAAAGTAACTCATAGAGGAAATACCGGAGGAACTCCTAGAAAAAATCCAGGAGATAGTCCTAGACGAATTCCTGGAACTTATCGAGGAATTCCAGGAAGAACTCCAAGAGGAGTACCCGAAGGTACTTTTGGAAGAATTCCTGGACTCTTGAAGAATCTTTGGACGAAGTACTAAAGGAATTCCCGAAAAAAAACTTCTAAAGGAGTTCGCAAACAAACTCCTAGAGGAACTCCTGAAGGAATTACCGGAGGAACTCCTAGAGAAAATCCTGGAGGTATTCCTAAAGGAATTGCTGGAAGAACTTCTTGAATATTTTTTGGATGAACTCCTAGAGCAATTCCTGGAAGAACTTCTAGAGGAATTCCTGGAGGAAATCAGAGAACAGCTCCCAGTGAAACTCCTAGAGCAATCTCTTGAGGAACTTTTAAATGAATTCTCTGAGGAACTCCCAGAAAAAAAAGGCCAGTTAGAACTCATAAAAGAATTCCCGTAGAACCGCCTGGAGAAATTCATGGAAGAACTTTTATAGGAATTCTCAGAGGACCATCTAGAGTAATTCTCGGAGGAACTTCTAGGAGATTTTTTGTAAGAACTCCTAGAGGAATTCCCGGCAAACTCTTAAAGTAACTCCCGGAGAAACATCTATAAGAGTTCCCAGAGAGACTCCTAGAGGAATTGCCGGAGGAACTTCTAGAGAAATTTTGGTGGTGTTCCTAGAGGAAAATCCGGGCAAACACCTTTTTTGCTGTTCGGATGAGCCACTGCGACCAGTATTTAGATCTTTTGTGGCAATACCCGTATCCTTAGTATTTAGTGCATGTCGTACTACTCCATTGTCATTGAGAGGCAATGGAGAATCGATTTCTGTACCGATCATGTTTTGCTATCTCAGGGGTTCGACAAATCGAATGTGATGAAAAAGTATCGTTTTCACAGGGTTAAAAATTCCAGCGAAAATGCGCCCTTAATCACACATAATCGATTCTATTTCTGAGAAAAACAAAACGGTAGAACTGATATTTGTCCATGCATCGTAACTCTGGCTTCATCTATGTCTTGCTTCTAGTTTAGTCCCAGGACAACATTGAAAAACCCTTGTATCACCAGTCCTTAGTAGGTTATTACGCAATTAGATACTCAAAGCATGTTTGTTTTCCTTACATCAAGTGTAGTCTCGGCGAGGACGAACCGAGTCTTTAACTATCCTTAAGGCAAAATAAATGCAATTTCAGAAACTGTCACTAGTAACAAGGGCTTTGTATCATGAATCCTTATTACCAAAACACATAACCCTAGCTTGACAAGTTGGATGTCACCAGGGTCCAATTTGGTAAATCTCACTCCGTAACGCAACCAAAAAGGGAGGTCTACCCACGTTACGGGCTCCGTTAAAGATCGAGCATGTTTTAAACCCCCTCAGCCATTCACTCCTCAGCACGGGTCGCCTGACACCATTGGGGTTCCCTGTTTGGTGGACTTTTACCCCCGGAACAGGTGGTCCGTAGTGCTATTCTAAGCCGGCAACTACACGGGCAAACAACTTGGGGAATTTTTAAAGAACTTCTAGAGGAATTCCCGAAGGAATTTTCAGAAAAAATCCCGGAAAAACTCTTGAAGAATCCTTGGAGAAAGTGCTACAGGAATTTCAAAAAAAAAATAACATCTTGAGAGATTTCCAGAGAAACTCCTAAAGGATGTACCGGAAGAACTCCTAGAATAAATCCTGAAAATGTTCTTAGATGAATTGCCGGGGGAGCTTCTAGAAGAAGTTCTGAAGAGTAATTCCTGGAAACCCGTAACGTGGGTAGATCACCTTAGAAGGGTGCGTTGTGGTGTAAGATCAACCAAATCAAATTTATACTTGATATTTCCCCATTCATAAATATTTCAAGATCAAAATTTTATGCATATTTCATGTTTGTGTAATATTTTTTCTATAGTACTGCTAAATAACATTTTATATTGCGGCAGGATTCAGGTAAATTTATCGAATGATACAAATGATATTGAAAAAATATCGAACTTTGACGAGCGTATCACTAATATGTAGCTTATTACACGTACGATGTTTAACATTCTTTCATATTTCAGATTTTCAACCAAAGAGTCTGGTATTTCAGTCAAATGCCAGCAGTCGCAAGGACGTGGTCAGGACAGTACTCGATTATTGGAGGATTCCATCAGTCTTGTCTAAGAGTCAGAGATAAGTCCCAAATCTTTGTGCTTTAGTGCGGGCGGGAAGAAGGCAAACCCTCTTAACAGCGGTCTAGGACAAATATCAGGTCTAGGTGAAACATCAAAAAATCCCATTGTAATTTTGCGTACAAACTTGAGAAGCACAAATCTGACAAATGAAGCATCGAACCAAGCCGCTTTTGTTTATCCTCGCATTGCTCATTCGCAAAAAGAGGCAGCTTTTCCAAATCAAGCTCATTTTTTTACGAATTTGCAAGATTGGTGTTCTTGAAAACGTGAGTAGGTGTCCAAGTCGGCCATTGTGGTAGCCATATTTATATTATCTGAAGTTTCTCCTTAATACTAATGCGTATCTTCTAAAGATTGATTCTTGGACCTCCCGATTGGTGCTTGCTGTTCGCGGATTTCCCGGAACAAATCAAACACGAGGGTTTACTACACGGGTCTCTAATTAGCCTAGTGGTTAAGGCTATGGATCGCCAATCCGGAGACGGCGAGTTCGATTCCCGTTCCAGTCGGGAAAATTTTCTCGATTCCCTAGGCATAGTGTATTATTGTCCTTGCCTCACAATATACAAATTCATGCAATGGCAGGCAAAGGAAGCCCTTCAATTAATAACTGTGGAAGTGCTCAAAGAACACTAAGTTGAAGCGAGGCAGGCCAAGTCCCAGTGGGGACGTAGAGCCATAAAGAAGAAGAAGAAGGTTTACTACTACAGCCTTGTGTCTTGTGGCTTTCGCCACCGCATCGCCTACACAGCTTGCTCCTGTCAGGGATTTTGTAGTCCCACTTGTGTCCTGGTTCCAGGCACCTGAAGCAAACTTCAGGTGGCTAGTGCAAGGTCAGTTGGCAAGTTGGCATACTGACCAGCCCACCGTGAGCTTCCCCGCTTCAGCGGACTTGTTAGCTTCCGTCTCATCCAGCTGTACCAAGGCCACCTGTGTCCCTTCTCCCTCATTTGCTCGACTGTAGTCCAAGCAGTGTCCTCCCCCTTAACCGCCCTAACATGTGATTGATGAGGACCGATCGGTGGTCGCAACTCCTAGTTCCCTTCGGTTCGCGACGGGCCAGCCTTTTCAGGTCTTCGGGGTTAACAGCCGCCTCCTGGTAGCTCCTCAGTAAAGCATCCGCACACTTTTGGAGCTACCCGCGAAAGTGGAGGCCTTCGTCTGGGTAGACATAAGAAACTTTGACTTCGCGGGTTTTGCCGCTGCCGCAGTTCTCGTGCCCACGAGTATCTCGTGGTACTGCCAGGCTACCAACATTGACTTATCAAGCAGGCATAAATAGATAGGTTGCGTTTTGATTGTTCTGAAGATGATGCGGCACTGTAAACTACCAAGCCTGCTTTTCATTTCGTGGAAAGCTTTTGAAAGGAGACATTGATTCTTGTACGCTTCTTTCCTTACTTCCTGTTTATGCTCCTCCAAGGGCCCTTCGTAATCACACTCTCCTGCGCCCCAGTCTGCATAGGACTAACTATGGAAGTTACGCGCCGTTTCCTGCGATGATTAACGAATTCAATAAAGTGCAGCAGCTTTTTAATTTTAACATGTCGTTAGCCAGCTTTAGGGATAAGGTTCTTGCTCTAAATTTACAATGAATATTAGTTTTAATTTTTATAAATGTTTTAATTAGTAGTGTTCACTAGGATATAAAATCCGATGAATGTAATTTTAATAAATAAATAACGTAGCATAAATAATGAAAAGTGTACTTTTTTTTGGAAAGATTCGACTGGGATTTTTGATAACTATGGGAGTTTTTCGGCTTTCAGTCACGGAAAAAGCGATTATACTTCTATATCATTGCCAACGTTTCGATCCTTGGGTTGGAATCTTCCTTAGGGCTCGATCTTAATTACCGTGTGATAATCGTATTTTGCACACGATCGTTTGTCGGATTCTAAAAGACACTGCACTTTTCTCGTTCATCACCAGCACCCTAGTGGGATGTTGGGTGGGTGGTATTTACCCGAAACGGCGATTGATAACAGCCGCAGTGCTGTGTTCCGCTGATTTCTTGTCTCCAGTGTCTCCCTTTCGTACCACCCACCCAACATCCCACTAGGGTGCTTATGATGAACGAGAAAAGTGCAGCGTCTTTTAGAATCCGACAAACGATCGTGTGCAAAATACGATTATCACAAGGTAATTAAGATCGAGCCCTGAGGAAGATCCCAACCCAAGGATCGAAACGTTGGCAATGATATAGAAGTATCAACGCTTTTTCCGTGACTGAAAGCCGAAAAACTCCCATAGTTATGAAAAGTGTACGTTACTCTTAAATTTCCAAATAATGGTACACCAAAGAAGCCACAGCATTCACTGAAACCGATCCTCGCAATTTTCCGCTTGGTTTTCCTCCCTCACACTGACATTCTATGAGGCGCCGAAAAAATGCTTTCCCCTCCCAAATATCCAGTTCAAACAAATCCCAAAAAGAAAATACACAGGAACGTCGTGTGGCAGAAAGACAACAGCAGCCAGTGAAGTTATTAATATTGACATCGATGATATGATTATTTTTATATCGGCTCCGGTGACGCCGACGACGACGACAGCGACACATCCATGATGACGCCACCACTCACCGTTGGATTGGATGTAGTCACTACTGACGATAATTGTGAAGCCGCGGGCGCTCGCGGGTTCATGGATGGCAGCTGCGGGCATAAATTGGGCGAAAATATTCTTTTTCCCTTCTCTAGCATCGAATGGTTCGTTGTTCGTTGGAACGTATGGCTTTCGGAGGTACGAGCTGAGGGGGTAAATATCTTTAGCCAATTTACGAGCAGTGGGGTAAATATTTGCAGCCAAGGAAAAGTGCCACCAGTAAGTAGTATTTGGGTAGTAAGGGAGAGACACATTTCCAAAGGAAGCCGTCGAAGACCGAATCGAACGTATAGGATTAGGTCTAAGGACATCTCCGTTCGTTCTTTCACTGATGGCATGCATAAGGCTATGGAACGCTGTTGGTTGGGAGGAACTCGTCTATAGTGATGATAATTCGTAGCAGCATGAGATGGGTATGGAAAGGAATTTAGCATGAGTGAAAAAACAGGTTCACGGAATTTATGAGTAAACATAATCGAAGATATTCGATAGGAAAATATTTTCCATTTCAATTAGGATAAGTAATCGGGAAGTGTATGCATGTGCGACGTCAGTTTCGGAAGATGTGAAACCAGTTCTGAGAGATGGGATAATTGAATTGACATACGAACGGGAAACATTGCCACAAAGTTAAGATATTCCACATCCCGAAGATTAAGAATTTATCAAGGAAGACAAATTCGCTTTCAAGTTGTTGAAATCTTCCAATTTGCATATCTTGCAAAGTAGGGGTTTTTCTTCTTGAAAAACACCTTCTTGTACCGACTATCGTCCAGATAATGGAAACAAATCACGTCTCTCGTATTAACAACTGTCCGTTCGCCCTCACTCCCACCTTGACAGGCAGCCAAGACAGATGGGACAGAACCCTGACTGCAGCTGTGGATCCTTACGTACAAGGTTCAAATTTGTTCGAACCCTTTCTCACCTTACATTTGTCGGGGATGGTGATGGAGAGGGAAATAGTTTGCAGGGCAAGCCGACAAGGCAAGGATCAATTCATCATCTTATATTTATGCAGCCAAGCAAAACCACTAGTGGCCTTCGACCCATCTGTCTTGTTGCTTCCCACCTACGCCCGAAATGGACGAAATTTGTCCAATGAACCGGACGCTCCTGGATTAGTGCGCCTCTCGGAAGAAGAAGGCGCTGGCTGGTTGCTGCTGGGCTGGACTGCCTGACCGCATGAAATTGGACGGTCTACCAATCGGGTTGATCGGGGAAGGGAGGGGAGGGCGAAGGTGAAGCACCGGCGACGGTCCTTGTTATTGTGCTTGTAAATCGGTAGAAATTACGTAGTCTTCAGTGTTGTAGACATGGAAATTGGTTTGACTTTGCACAGGGTTTCTGCGGTAACATGGATCGATCTCGTTAATGGACGGGTTGGGCTAGTAGCCATGGCGTAAGAATGAATGTACGTGGGTAGGATAACTATTTTTGGTAGTGGATCAATATCTGATACCCACCACCCCACCCAGGACCCATATAGCCGAGGCGGTAAACGCACGGGTATTCAGCATGACCATGCTTGTGAATGCCGCGCAACTCACTGGAACAATCCGTTCCCAGCCATCTTAGCAAACTGCAGTAGAATCACTTGGCATAATACGGAACCTCACGGTGATGGCGACTTGCTTCGCCAACAGTCCACTCTTCAATGAGGCAGCATCACACTGACGACGACCCCGTCATGGTGCTGGCTGTCACTGATGCTTGCTAGGGGAAATACACGCATGGTGAATGCTACTCAGCTTTGTTCATACCCCACAATGCTGAGGGTGACGGGTTCGATTCCCGGTCGGTCCAGGATCTTTTCGTAAAGGAAATTTCCTTGACTTCCTTGGGCATAGAGTATTTTCGTGCCTGCCACACGATGTACACATGCAAAATGGTCATTGGCAGTGGTAGCTCTCAGTTAATAACTGTGGAAGTGCTCATAGAACACTAAGCTGAGGAGCAGGCTTTGTCCCAGTGAGGACGTTACGCCAAGAAGAAGAAGAAGACCACCCCACCACCCTGAACTTGCTCAATGATTGGAGCCTACAGTTAACCTGATTGAAATATCGAGAAAGTTAACTTATTAACCCTCCTTAGTCCCTAAAAAAAGTTACAAATAAGACCCTCTGGTCATTTTTGATTCTAAACTTTGAACAGCTCGCAAAAATCAGTGGCTTGTCCGATTTTGGATTTCTTTGGCTCAAATGAACGGGCCACAAAACTAGTTTTCAAAACCACCGGAGAAATCCGGATTTGTCCACTGTGGCCACCGGGAACCTGCTTCAACTGAAAAATGCCGCTTTAGAGACCCTAACTTTGATAAGTTATAACTTTGCAACCAAACAAGTAATCAGGACCGGCCAAGAATCGTTGAAAGGTATTTACGTGGACTTTGATTATAGGCATTAATATTGACTAGTTATTGAGAACCGGTTCCGAAAATCCGGAACATCCGAAATATTAGTTTTCGTCGTTGCTATGTGCTTGAAAATCCACATATGTATTCCCTTTATGCATTTTATTGCATAACTTCTCTGCACAGTTCACTGAAATGAGAAACATATTGTTTAGGACCATTTTTGGAGGGTTCTGGGCAGGTCTGGTCAATGCTGAACGGGTTACAGAGATTCCGGAAGCTGGTAAATTGGGTGACGACAATGAACTTCGTATAGTTTTCGCTCCAAAACCCGGCGCCACATGGTTCAACCTTCGTCTGTTGTTCTTGTGATACAAAAAGAGATTGATTGTCATCATCTTCTTCTTCTTGGCATAACATCCCTACAGGAAAAAAGCCTGCTTCCCAAGGGAGTAAGGGTAATTTCCCTTACGAAAAGTCGTTAGCCCGACCGTAAATCGAACCCGTGTCCCTCAGTATGGCCATGCTGAATGCCTTTACAGCTATGGATATAGGGTCCCCAAATGAATAGACATATTGGTTCCACGTGGTCACCGGAGTGGCCACCGGAAAAATCCATATTGTATAGCTCTCAGATTTTTACAACAAATGTAGGCTTTTGACGGCTTAATTTTTATTATTCATCGTCACTGTAATGTTCTGGTATAGAAATGAACAAATGCTGATCTCGATCTTGTCCTGCGATTCTCGACTGCGAAGATTACAAATTGGGATCCAAACTTTGGAGCCAAGAAAATAAATTCGCATGCCAATTTATTGAGACTGCAAGCCACATTAGAGTTCGTTCAAAGATGATCTCGATCTCGGCCATGGTTATCAGAGAAACTCAAAATGTGTTTTACAACATAAGTAGACATTTAGCAGCTGACCTCATATGGTTCTTCACGCTTGAGGTACAAAGTGTGAGAAACTAATCTGTCATTTGATTCTTTGTGATCAAAGAAATGATTATAAAAGGATTCCGTATTTGAGAAAATGAAGTTTTCCGTGCTTTAGAAATAGAAGTTATACTGATACTGAAGATTACGCCAAAAGCTTCATCAGGAATTTCTCCAGAAGATGTACCAAGAATTTCTGTAGGAGTCAAGCCGGGAATCCCTTCTTGAGGGATTCACCGATAAATCATCTAAAATTTCCGCAGAGAATTTCTCTAAGAATTTCCCGGAGAATCTATTGAAGGCTTTGTCAGGTCGATCTGCTTCGGAACTAATGGAAAATCTATGGGAAAAAATCCGAAGGAACCCTTGAAGGAATTTTCAGACGACCGCCAGAAGAAATTTCCTGAGAGACAACTGAGGCTGCTTGATGATTTTTAGTTTCCCGATAGATTTTCATCAATCGAATAAAAGTTTTTGAAGAATTCCTTGTGGAGCATCCATAAAAACTATGAACCAAAAACATACAAACCAAGCTATGAACACAGCAACTAATGCTATGAACTAAAAGGTGAAATGCCAAACAAAACACAAACTCCAGGATGACTGATGGACCTAAACATCAAATGACACCTCGTCATCCTGTGATCGTAAATTGTTGCCCATTAGGGTAGCAGGCCAAATTTTATGTTTAGTGTTGTATTGCCATAAATTTATGTTTTGTGTGTGTCAATTTGTGAAATCGTGTATTATTGTGCTTTTGTAGTATTCTGAGTTATTTTTCCCAGGGTCAAGTGAAAAATGAAATAGAGCAGAAGGTTGCTAGGGCTGTTTTTCTCCTGAGTTATGAAAGAATGCTATAAATGCACATAAAAATTGTGAGAATATTCACAAGTAAAAATTGAACATGCAACAGAAAAATAAAACTTGTAACAAAGTATTTTAGCAAAACCCGATATTTCATTATTATTATTATTACTATATATTTAAGACACTTTACCACTTCAGTAATACCCGATATTTTGATAAATACTTTTTTTATCTACCCCCTCAAAATGCTAAATCCAACCAAATTTTTTTTTGATGGGGGGGACAAAAAGAAAACATTAATTTTTTATCAGCCTAACTTGATGCTGTCTAGAGAAATTTCCGAAGAAACTTCTAGAAGACTTTCCGCTGAGTCTTCTGCGAATATTTTAGAGCACTTTTGATAAAACTTGTAGAGAAATTATCGATGGAGTTCATGCAAGAATGTACGGTGGAGCTTCTACAGTAATAACTTAGTATTCTCGGCGGTACTCCTGTTACGAATTTCTAGTGGAACTTTTACATGATTATACATTATAACTTCGAGAAGTATCACCAGTGTATTAAACTTTGGAAGGAATTGCTGTCAGAACTTCTCTAGGGATTAAAAGTTTATCTTCTAGAGGAAATTTGCAGCGGAACACATAGAGAAGTATTTTGAGGAATTCTTGAGGAAATTCTCTTTGGAATTTTTAGAACGATTTCTAAAGAGATTTTCGGTGGAACTTCAAGATGAATTCCCACATGAATTTCCGATAAAACTCTTGCCGAATTTTCCGATGCAACTTCGATAATGAATCGATGCAACTCCTAAGTAGAGAAATTCTCTGGACGAATCCCTAGTCGATTTCCTACTGGAATCCTTGCTGTAACTTCTAGGAGAATCTCAGGTGAAAGTCTTAGAGGAGTTCCAGAGAATTTACTGGAGGAATTCACAGTGAATTTGCTGGACGGATTCACGGTGGATCAACTACTACAATTTCTGTATATTAGCGGAGGGAGCCCTACAGGCTTTAGGACAGAAGGTCGAACCATCTCAGTTTTCTCCGGAGAGAACTCGATACCCAGCTTGAGAGCCCAAGTAGACAAATTTTCCAAAGTATCCTGTAGTGGTTCTTGCAGATCAACTGCTATTGATCCCGTTACAGAAGCAACACAGTCATCCGCAAGCTGTCTTAACGTGCAATTTTCCATGAGACAATTATCTATGTCTCTAACAAAGAAGTTGAAGAGGGCTTAGACATGAACCCTGGGGGAGACCCATGTAAATTGTACAAAAAAGTTGTTCATAATTGGTGAAAGGCCGCTTTCGTGCAGTTTGTCGGAAAGAACATCGACACTAACTGAATCAAAAGCCCCCTTGATATCCAAGAACACTGAGCCTATTTGCTGCTTTTGAGCAAAGGCAAGCTGAATTTCTGAAGAAAGTAACGCAAGACAGTCGTTCGTTCCTTTGCCTCTGCGGAAACCAAATTGTGTATCTGATAATATGCCCCTCGATTCAACCCATTTGTCCAGTCGAAAGAGAATCATCTTCTTCAACAACTTCCGTAGGATTGGACGATACGAACTATGATGTGACGCGGGTTTCCCGGGTTTTTGAACAGCTATGACCCTCACTTGTCTCTAATTATCCGGAATTATGTTGTTATTCAGGAACTGATTGAACAAGTTCAACAAGCGCCTCTTAGCGACGTCGGGGAGGTTTTTAAGCAAGATGAACTTGATTCGATCCATACCTGGAGCGGAATTATTACATGAAAGAAGAGCAAGTGAGAATTCAACTATCGAAGACGGCCTATCCATGTCGTCACTATCTTCGGAGAAACATCAAGAATTATTCGTTCCACGGGTACGGAATCTGGACAAACTTTTTTTTGCGAACTTGAGAATCCATCGAGGAGAGCTATCACGATCCTCGTTAACCGACGACAGAGATGGAAAATGTTAAAGATTGCAGCTGAGTAGACACAAACCAAAACAAACCTACTCGTGAACAACAGGGACCTGAGAATACTCGCACTTCTTTATTCGTGAGTAAACGAAGCTGGCAATGTGATTCGCGAAGCTTCGTGAGCTTTTTTTTTGCATTTTGACAAAAAAAAAACCGAATAATCCACCTAGTGGTGATAGTGCCTTTCTCGTCGAATATGTACTCATGATCTTTCCGTCGACGTAAGCATCCTGAATCCTATGAATACTATATATTTATAAAAGCAAGAATTTCATCCAAGCCATTATCGAGTTGGGAAACTTATTGATGGCATATATTCCCGACGTTATGTTCAATGTATAGGCAGAGCTGAAGAATATCAGACCTCTTTTTTTTTTGACTGCGTGACCACCTTTACTATTACTGGAGGCCGATCAATACCTAGACGACAATAACAAGCTAAAATATAATTTATTTCACAATCAAAAATCACTTTACAGTCTTCGATAAAGTTTTTCCTGTACACTTTACTGGTTACTAGATTCAAGAAATTTGATCAGAAAAATGGGGGTGGAAGCTCAGGTAAAATATTATCTCCTGGGCGCCCATTAAAAACACCACCCCCGGCGAAGACTGGCGCTCGAGCCTAGCTATTTAGCAGTGTAGTTGGAGGAAATGCCAATGCAGAACCCGTAGCTTCCGGGAAGGTAAGCCCAGCTCCCTGGGTTAGTGGGTTGGTGTCAGGCCCTGCGAGCCAGCCGTAAAAAAGACTAGCACCGGAAAATCAACAAGAGAAGAATGCGAACCGATACCAATGGCGACGACCACAGCGACGAAAAGGGACTTGCGATTGGAAGCTCGGTACGTGGAACTGCAGATCTCTCAACTTCATCGGGAGCACCCGCATACTCGCCGATATACTGAAGGACCGCGGGTTCGGAATCGTAGCGCTGCAGGAGGTGTGTTGGACAGGATCTATGGTGCTAACGTTTAGAGGTAATCATACCATCTACCAGAGTTGCGGCAACACACGTGAGCTGGGAACAGCTTTTATAGTGATGGGCGACATGCAGCGGCGCGTGATCGGTTGGTGGCCGATCGACGAAAGAATGTGCAGGTTGAGAATCAAGGGCCGATTCTTCAACATTAGCATAATAAACGTGCACAGCCCTCACTCCGGAAGCACTGATGATGACAAAGACGCATTTTACGCGCAGCTCGAACGCGAGTACGACCGCTGCCCAAACCACGACGTCAAGATCATCATAGGGGATCTAAACGCTCAGGTAGGCCAGGAGGAGGAATTCAGACCGACGATTGGAATGTTCAGCGCCCACCAGCTGACGAACGAAAATGGCCTACGCCTCATCGATTTCGCCGCCTCCAAGAACATGGCCATTCGTAGCACCTTCTTCCAGCACAGCCTCCCGTATCGTTACACCTGGAGATCACCACAACAAACGGAATCGCAAATCGACCACGTTCTGATTGATGGACGGCACTTCTCCGACATTATCGACGTCAGGACCTATCGTGGCGCTAATATCGACTCCGATCACTACATGGTGATGGTTAAACTGCGCCCAAAACTCTCCGTTATTAACAACGTACATTACCGGCGGCCGCCCCGGTACGATCTAGAGCGACTGAAGCAACCGGATGTCGCCACCGCATACGCGCAGAATCTCGAGGCAGCGTTGCCGGACGAGGGTGTGCTCGATGTGGCCCCTCTAGAGGACTGCTGGAGTACAGTGAAAGCAGCCATCAACAACGCAGCCGAGAGCACAATCGGATACGTAGAACGGAGTCGACGAAACGATTGGTTCGACGAGGAGTGCAGAGCGGTTCTGGAGGAGAAGGATGCAGCGCGGGCGGTAATGCTGCAGCATGGAACCCGACAGAATGTGGAGCGATACAGACAGAAGCGGAAGCAGCAGACCCGTCTCTTCCGGGAGAAAAAGCGCCGCCTGGAAGAAGCGGAGTGCGAGGAAATGGAACTGCTGTGCCGTTCACAGGAAACACGCAAGTTCTACCAGAAGCTCAACGCATCCCGCAAAGGCTACGTGCCGCAAGCCGAAATATGCAGGGATAAGGACGGGAGCCTCCTGACGGACAAACGTGAGGTGATCGAAAGGTGGAAGCAGCACTTCGACGAGCACCTGAATGGCGAAGAGAATGTAGGCACGGAGGACCAAGGCAGCGGAGGAAATGACTATGTTGGTGCAGCAGAGGACGGGAACGAACCAACTCCCACGCTAAGGGAAGTTAAGGATGCCATCCACCGGCTCAAAAACAACAAAGCGGCTGGTAAGGACGGTATCGCAGCAGAACTCATCAAGATGGGCCCGGAAAAGTTGGCCACCTGTCTGCACCAGTTAGTAGTCAAGATCTGGGAAACCGAACAGCTACCGGAGGAGTGGAAGGAAGGGATAATCTGTCCCATCCACAAGAAAGGCGACAAGTTAATGTGTGGGAACTTTCGAGCGATCACCGTTTTGAATGCCGCCTATAAAGTGCTATCCCAGATCATCTTCCGTCGTCTTTCACCTAAAGTAAATGAGTTCGTGGGAAGTTACCAAGCCGGTTTCATCGACGGCCGGTCGACAACGGACCAGATCTTCACCGTACGGCAAATCCTCCAGAAATGCCGTGAATACCAGGTCCCAACGCACCACCTGTTCATCGACTTCAAAGCGGCATACGACAGTATCGACCGCACAGAGCTATGGAAAATTATGGACGAGAACAGCTTTCCCGGGAAGCTGACTAGACTGATAAGAGCAACGATGGACGGTGTGCAGAACAGCGTAAGGATTTCGGGTGAGCTATCCTGTTCATTTGAATCTCGACGGGGACTACGACAAGGTGATGGACTTTCCTGCCTACTATTCAACATCGCCCTGGAAGGTGTTATGCGACGAGCCGGGCTCAACAGCCGGGGTACGATCTTCACGAAATCCAGCCAATTTGTCTGTTTTGCGGATGACATGGATATTATTGCCAGAACATTTGGAACGGTGGCAGAACTGTACACCCGCCTGAAACGTGAAGCAGCAAAGGTCGGACTGGTGGTGAATGCGGCTAAGACAAAGTACATGCTGGTAGGTGGGACTGAGCGAGACAGGACAAGCCTTGGCAGCAATATTACGATAGACGGGGATACTTTCGAGGTGGTAGAAGAATTCGTCTACCTCGGTTCCTTGCTAACGGCTTACAATAACGTGAGCCGTGAAATACGAAGGCGCATCATCAGTGGAAGTCGTGCCTACTATGGGCTCCAGAAGAAACTGCGGTCAAAAAAGATTCACCCCCGCACCAAATGTACCATGTACAAGACGTTAATAAGACCGGTGGTTCTCTACGGACACGAGACATGGAAGATGCTCGAGGAGGACCTGCAAGCACTCGGAGTTTTCGAGCGACGGGTGCTAAGGACGATCTTCGGCGGTGTGCAGGAGAACGGTGTGTGGCGGAGAAGAATGAACCACGAGCTCGCTGCACTTTACGGCGAACCCAGCATCCAGAAGGTGGCCAAAGCCGGAAGGATACGGTGGGCAGGGCATGTTGCAAGAATGCCGGACAACAACCCTGCAAAGCTGGTGTTTGCAACTGATCCGGTTGGCACAAGAAGGCGTGGAGCGCAGAGAGCACGATGGGCGGACCAGGTGGAGCGTGATCTGGCGAGTGTTGGGCGTGACCGAGGATGGAGAGCTACAGCTGCAAATCGAGTATTATGGCGGCAAATTGTTGATTCAGTATTATCATGAATTTGATGTGAACTAAATAAATGAAATGATCAGAAAAATGGAAGCAAGTGAAATTTTTCATACTGAATCCAATTCAAATTTGAACCATATCACAAAGCACGAGGAGCAACCAGTCCGATCAAAATTTTGCGCAGTAATTTTAGACGCAAAAGGGGATTGAAAAAAATTGTTTGAGGTTGATGCAAATTAATTTCAATTTTCCCATGCAACACCCATACTAGTGTGTATGTACACCTCAGGAATTTGATTTGATGACCCTGCTGCAGTTTTGTCAAGGTTTTTGTACAATTTGTGTACATTAAAAAAAAAAAAACTGTTCGCACCGCGGTTCTTCAGTGTCGCAGGAAATTAGAGATTTCCAGATTTTTGTTACTCACCGAGTGAGCATTCCAATTAAGGATGTTGATTGCGGGTTGAAATTCATCATGAAGTGCATCATATCCACACTCAGTTTTTGCAAATCACAGACCAAAGAAGTCAGGTTGGAAATGATTTGCGCCATACCATCGGTTGACGGCGCCGGTGGAGTGGGGTTAGGTCGACTTTCCCAGAAGCCGGGGGGAACGTTGTTGGACCCAGTTTGCGCCGAGTGTTTTGCCCTCCGGGAGGGAGGTTGGCGGTACGCCCTCGTGAGTGAGGGAATGGGAGAAACCGTTGTCCAGGGACAAGATCGACTAGTCGATGTGTGGGCATTCCCGCAGTTTACGCAGACTGGTTGCTTGGCTGTTACATCCACGATACTCTGGGCGCTGGTATGTTGATATTTTGGTATTTTGAGCAGTAGGCTTTCATGTGGGAATTCTGGGAAACACGCCAGAAATTTAGGCAGCTTGAGCATTGCGTTACATCGCGGTGGGATGGCTTGTGGCATTCCCATTCCACGACGACACTGAGGAGAGTTCGGATGTCACGGAGCTCCTTCATGTTCGTGAAGCCGCCAACCAAATGCACCAGGTACAATTGGTCGCGGCACTTAACAGCTTGGTTGTGACGTTGGATCTTGAATACCTCGAGCGGTTGTAGATTGTTGTGCTTCAGCTCCGATTCGCGCTCGGTGACATAGACATCGTAAGCCGCGGATGAGTATCTTCAGCGGATTGAGAGAGCTTTGGCGCTTACGGTTTTACCTAAACTTGTAGAATAGAACTTTAGTCTATGTTAGGTAAATCATTTTGTAGGCTAATGTATACTTAAACCCAAGGGCACCACATAGCACCTTTCAGTTCTTCAGTTTAAACTTTTCACGGCTGGAAATCTAAGTTTTCAGTTTATATCCCACCCCAACCAAGACGATTGATTCGTGATGTAAGCATTTTTATCTTCACTTGTTCTAAACCCCTTTTTTACGCCAATTGAAGCCAATAAATTATTTATGTTTCAAGCGTTTCCCTGCTAGATATCATCCACTGGTGCTCGTTTCAAACAAACGACGACGTTCTCTGATCCACTTGAATCCTACTCATCCCGTAGAATCCTATCGGATATCACTTCCTGGTTTGATTTTTTTTTTATTCCTAGTAAGGTATCTACTCTTTCCAAGTGTTTGATGCCATCGTCGTTCTGTAAATTTTTTATCCCCTACTTCGAATGTGTGGTTCCTATTTCACTCTATGCATGCATGGGACGACGCCGGCATGTGTGAAGTGATAAACATAAAAGCGCATAAATGGTTTTGGGATCATCGATGTGTCTGCGTCGGTGGCAGACAGGGACGATCAACAGGTTGCCGGTCGTTCGATGGGTTACACCTCTATCACCAGAAGTTATGACGGCAATTTAATCATTTAAAAACGATTATTGACGGCGGCGTGGCGGTTGGTTGCGATATGTGATCCTCCTGTGTAGGGAAGGGTGTCAACAGATACCAACGATGATGTTTGCCGATATTGAGACGAGTTGGGTAATAAAATTTTTACGAACCAAAGTGGTGTGATTGTCAGATGATAGTTGTTTGTTCGTGAATTCTCCAATTGTGTACATTGACAATGGTTTAGTAGTATCAACCCAAGTAACCACGAAGCCGTATATAAGTGCATCAATTTGGCCATATATTTATATTTAGAATTGTGTAAATAATGCTGCACTACTTTAAACATATCATTGAAGCAATATTAAAGTCGAAAAGGGCCCCACTAAAATTAAATTAGTGCCACATATTGCAGCACGTTGACAGCCATTGCTAAAGTGACATAAATGCATGTGCTGTACATTTGCATTAGCACAGTTTAATACGTGCAACACGAAAAACCAAAACAAAAATCTATTTTTAGCACCGTTTCGTTATCGACGGTACTAATGCCCCCCCAGATGAATGTTTTAACCATTTTTTTTGTTGCCGGGTCGGGAGTCGAACCAGAAGTGTTGAAGACCGCTAGATGAGTTCCATGAGCGCTGGTGCCGTAGACCGTTTCTGCTACAGTGGTAACAAGAGATATTTCATTAACTAAAAGGAAAATGTTCTTCTGCCTCAACCATTGCAGTAGAGGGCAAAACGACTATGGCATATGTAATAGAATCCCTGTAATCACATTCTGATAAATCACTGATAAATACATAATGCATTCTAGAAGATATTTAACCAATATAAGAAAATTAAAACACCCTTCGTGCACTGCTCATAACATTATGCTAATTGCGGTTTCCATCATTATTGGCATGTGATCATCAGAAAAGAGAAAAGGTCATCTCTAAAATGGTGTTGCCGAAGAAAGTCGTCGATCGGTGGTTCAAACGAGGATTAAGTTGGTCGGGAGTCCAACCAGAAGTGTTGAAGACCGCTATAGTTGACCGTGAAGTTGTTAGCTCTTCTTGATTTCATTTGTTTACCATTAGAGTCAAGCTTTTATAATTGTATTGTTAGAGCAACCTTTGCTAGTTTGTACATTGCATTTATATCTAAAGGATTATTGCATGATAAGTGTAGAATTACTGCATTTCGCATTGCAAAGGTTGATATGCAGTCTTATTCGTGCACTGATATAATGCTTGTGGTTACTTGGGAAGTCCCATCCATTGGATTTCTGTGCAAGTTCAAATATTCTAGCAATTATCGAGTAAGAACTACAAATGATCTTGCTCATGCTGCAGTCGTCTCATCCCACATTCCCGAGCCGAAGGCTATGCCGCCACGGTAGACCACCTAGAGAGGCATCCTAAGTGACTAACGATTTGATTGCAAAATCGGGAAAAACAACGACACCAAAGCAATTATTTTCAGCGATTGCGTTCCGAAGTGATGGGACGGGAAAATCGTTCCACCAAATTGAAGGCAATAAATCATTTTTACACTGACTGTGCTGCTGCTGCTGCTACTGCTGCTGAAGATGCTGCCTGTCGAGCGGAAATCGATTCGATACGCAGGCAGTTGGGGTGAGCTCGGTTGCCATTGGGCAACCGGAACCCTTACCTTCCAGCCACACTGATGGATGTGAAATTGATGGATTGGATTGATGGGCTCAACGCGGTTGGAACCACCACGGTTTTCCGCGGAACCGGGCACCAAAAGGGTTGCGCGAAGGTTGATTGTTTTCTCATTTTGGAGATTGACTTGCAAAAATCCGCTGTTGCTGAACGTGGAGAATAATGGTCCGTAATTATTTTTTTTTCACAGAAAATGAGAAAATTTAATTTAAAGGCCTGACACAAACCAGTAATTTACGCCATGCAACATTAGCCCCAAGACAAAATGCTTGCGGTTCATCCCTTGGAAGAAGATACAGCAGCATCGGAGCCGAAAGGATCCTTCTCCCCACTACTTTCGAAATGATTCAGGTTGTGGTGTGGTTTTTCGGGTTGGACTGAGTTTTCCCATTCCAGGCATCTTTCAAAGACAGAAGTCGGTCCAGAAACGGTGGTGTTTGTCGCAACAAATATTTGGAAGCAGAGCGTCACCTATTTTGAGATGGGTCCGGGTCGACCAACTATCAGCTCAGCAAGGAGTTCATTGCAATGTCTTTGGTTAACCTGAGATTCTTGAAGTCCGCAAGATTGGGTTACCCGGCGGAGGAGACGATGACAGTGTGGCGAAAGCCACCGAATGGTGTAGTTAGGGAATGTTTTGTACGTTTTTCTAACCTGGCAGGCTAATGGGAAAATAATGGGCCAGAAAAGGGGGGGGGGGGCGCATAATAAACAATGAGAAACTATTAAATACTCTCAAATCAAAATATATTTCAAGATGTTTTTCGGTTTTAAAATGTGATACAACAATTTATTTTTCAACGACGTGGAATATATAAAGCTAAACAAAATGTGCTCCACAGTTTATTCAAATGCTACACACGAGAACTCGGCAAAACACGCATAACCGAAATGGTGTGGGCAATGTTTACCTTCACATACCCGCCCCCGACAACTCATTTTGAAAATGTTGGCATTTCGTCAATTTTCATCCGATTTTTTGAAGTTGCCCTCAATCGATCATAAATTGGTGCAAGTTTATAACACTCAAGTGGTCATGTAATATCTGGAACCATTCCGGAGATAATCCGGATTGTACTGGGGTCAGGGGGTGGGGGATGGGTCTTTTTTGCCATATGACTAAAAGTGATTATTCCGTGTGTTATTGTGTTTAAGAGGCCCCCGCGAAACTTGTTTTAGGTGTTCCGGAGCGGCTATATAAGTTCCCGAGCAAAGACGGATAACTAAATGATATCACTTCGATAATAAGCTATGTTATCGGTGTTATCATTTTGTTATTTTTGTTATCATCTTTTCTAACTGATGACAATCACTGCCCCCACTCGCAAAACTGTCCCATATGAATAGGAAACGCAGCAAACATGGGACTGTTATGCGAGTGGCGGCAGATCAGATGGTAACAAATTTAGTTATCAATAATTTTGGTCTATCACGATAACATAAAAATACTAAATGATAACAAAATATGTTATCAGTTTCCAAACGCACATTTCAAAGCTTTCCCAAAACTAAGGGTCTGGTGGGCTTCGAATCTAAAAATAGATTCCGCTTTCCATCTTCAATGCGACTGTAGTACGAAAGCGTAGCCTTCAACCACTCTCCCTCTCACTGAGTCTCGTTGGTACAGGGGTATCGGCTGTGACCGGTAATCACTCGATCAGGGTTCGAGACCCACTGGGCGCAATAGTTCAAAACATGAATTATAATTACAAGAAACTTTATTCAACTGATGACTATGTCGGCAAAGTAGATTTTTACTATTTTGGTCGGTAAAATAGCTCTGAACGATAACTAAATGATAACAAAATCTGTTATCAATCAGCTGTATTTTTTCATGTTTATAACTAAATGTAATATTGAATAAAATACTGTATAACACAATTAGTTATCAACTTGAACTCAATGATAACATAACTTCTTATCATTTTGGTATAAGTGGAGTAAATTTGGGTTATCATTTTTGTTATGTTGGCTCTTAATTCAACCTAAATGATAACAAACTCAATTATCAAATGAATGATAACCAGGTAACAGAACTTGTTATCATTTTGTCATCCGCCTTTGCTCGGGTTGCTACATACTTCAGTCAATTGTTTCTGCCGCATTCTCTACTGGCATGTTTTGGTTGCAAACCAGAAATGTTCCCGATGTCACCCCCGTGTAACCTATGTTAGCTGTTCCGGTGTGGCCATATTAGGCAGCATCCATTTATTACGTAACGCTAAAATCGGCATTTTTCAACCCCCCCTCCCCCCTCCGTAACGCTTTTTTTGTATGAAAACCCGGAAATTTTTGTGTGGGCCGTAACGCTGGGCCACACTCCCCCCCTCCCCCTAAAGCGTTACGTAATTTGTGGACGGCGCCTTAGTTGATACAGACTTCAGGCTATCGTTTCTGACTCAGTCATTCGAAATCATGAAGTTTGATATGTCGCACGACATGTTTTGGATGAAAACCAAAAGAGTCCCCAATGAGGCCACCGCGGAACCTGTCACGATGATCCGGATGGGCCAACTTATTCAAATCTGATTATCGCAGTTGTGTTTTATTGTTCATAATGAAAATTCAGCTGAAAATCGATGGTTCAAACACAATAACACATGAAATAATCATTTTTAGTCATTTCGGCACCCTCCCTGACCCCAGTACAATCCGGATTATCTCCGAAATGGTTCCGGATATGGCATGGCCACTTGGGTGTAATAAACTTGCACCAATTTATGATCGATTGAGAACGACTTCAAAAAAATTTGACGAAAGTTGACGAAATGCCAGCATTTTGAAAATGAGATGTTGGGGGTCGGGAATGTTAAGGTTAAGAGCAGTATAGCAGTCATGGCTACATAGGATATGTGTCAGGTGAAATCTTATTTCTTTATGTGACATGTTGGTGAGAATATCTGCCCTCTGAGTCAACCTGTGGGTCAACCTTTGTTTCGTAGAGCTGTCCCCGTACCATTTGGTCACTAAAAACATCCGGCCAGTATACGTGCGCTGAAAGTCACGGCACAGATTCACAAAAGTTTGGGTACATCAGTGATCTCGTCTAAGTTTTTCACCATCAGAGCCCGCTGCAAGCGAGTCCTCACCTCGACCCCATCGCTAAGGACCTCTTCCACCAGACTTTTGTAGGTGGTCTCCTGGCGCTCCTTGTCGTGCTTAAGATCCAGGACCATTTCACCTGTACTAGTCAGATCCACAAGCTTAGCTTAGCTCCTCATCGCCTTCAAGATCTCCATGTACTTAGACTCATTCAAATATTACGTAACGCAAAATTCTACAATTTTAGATCCCCTGCCTTCCCAACGTAACAACTTTTGTATGGGGAAATTTAAAATTTTGTATGAAGCGTAACACAGTGCTAGACCATTCCCCCCCCCCTTGCGTTACGTAATATTTGAAAGAACCCTCGTCAGTCTTGATGAAAGGCGCGTCATCCGTCTCGCGCTTGGCACCTTCCATCCTGCGTTTTCTAGGCCTGGTGTTCTTACGCTCCTGCACCGTTTTGACCAGTAGTACCGGTATTTCGGTACTGGAAGACTCAGTACCTACCTACCCCTAAAGATGACACAAAACCCCAGTGTCGAAACGTCGGGAAAATAATAAACCTTGTTTTCCCATATAAAAAGACTGCGTTGCCGTTCAAATCGTAGAATAAAATCCTCAGTCGATCCTCCAGAAGATAAAAGAAATTATATTTTCAGTGTTTATATGTAGGTTGTCATTTTGGTGTACGCAGCGTAAAGCAACATTTGTGCAATCAATCAGCGGTCCCTGATCCGTGCATTGCTTCTAGCTCATTAACGACTGCACCAGTTACCCTCGCACAAGCTTCTCAAGATGGTGATGACGATATCGATATTGCGCCTACTATCGAGCCAGTGCCGCAAATGATCAACCACTCCGACGAGCAGAGCATTGGTGTCTCGATTTATTACCAGAAAGTTCGAGGACTGTAAACGAAAATTGAGGATTTCTACACCACTGTGACAGCTTCACAATACGATGTGATTGTGCTGACTGAGACCTGGCTAGATGAAGTGATTCCATCGTGCATGCTTTTCAACAATAACTACATGGTTTATCGCGGAGACAGAATGCCGCTGACAAGTACCAAAACACGTTCTGGCGGTACACTCATCGCGGTGAAGTGCACAACCCCGTCCAACCTGATTCCAGTCGATGAAGTTGGAATTGAACATGTGTGGGTGTTCTTGAGAACGAATAGATGCAGTCTTGCAATTGGAACGGTGTATATTCCTCCGGAGTGTCTGTTCATCAAGGAGGTGCGGCTCAAACAGCGTCTGTTCTGGCATCCAACGGCTGAGTAAAAAACGCTGCACCACGCCCAGCTAGATCCAAGGTGGTAGCCCCATCAGAGCTGGCACGATGGCCCTCCGGCGAGACAGGAGTGTTGACGTAGGCCCAATAAGCCACCCGTAAAAATCCACATTGCGAATAACATAGGAGAAAATACGACTCGATACAATCGGCAAAGACCCACGCGACAAAATAAGGACTACGATTGGAAACTTGGAACATGGAATTGCAAGTCACTAGGTTTCGCAGGATGTGACAGGATAATCTACGACGAACTACATTCCCGCAACTTCAACATCGTGGCGTTGCAGGAACTTTGTTGGACTGGACAGAAAGTGTGGAAAAGCGGGCATCGAGCGGCTACCTTCAACCAAAGCTGTGGCACCACCAATGAACTTGGAACAGGATTTATAGTGTTGGGCAAGATGCGACAACGTGTGATCGGGTGGCAGCCGATCAATGCAAGGATGTGCATGTTGAGAGTTAAGGGCCGTTTCTTCAACGTGATGCTATAACCAACGTCCACTGCCCACACGAAGGGAGACACGATGACGAGAAAGAAGCGTTCTACGCGCAGTTAGAGCAAACATACGATGGTTGCTCGCCGCGTGACGTGAAAATCGTTGTCGGCAACATGAACGCGCAGGTAGGAAGGGAGGAAATTTACAGACCGTAATCGGGCGAAACAGCCTGCACGCCGTATCGAATGATAACGGCTAGCGATGCGTAAACTTTGCTGCCTCCCGTGGTATGGTAGTCCGAAGCACCTTCTTCCACCGCAAAGATATCCACAAAGTCACCTGGAGATCACCCGAGCATCAAACAGAAAACCAAATCGACCACCTTCTAATCGACGGTAAATTCTTCTCGAATATAATCAATGTCCGCACATACCGCAGTGCAAATATAGATTCGGATCACAACTTAGTCGCTGTATGCATGCGCTCAAAACTTTCGACAGTTATCACCACGCGTCGAAGTCAAACGCCCCGGCTCAACATCGAGCAGCTGCGTAACGTAGAAGTGGCTCAAAATTACGCGCAGCAGTTAGCAGTAGCCCTACCAACGGAAGAGCAGCTTGGCGCAGCTACACTTGAAGATGGCTGGAGGGACATCCGATCCGCCATAGGTAGTATATCTCGGCTACAGCACTAGGCTTCGCGACTCCGAATAACAGAAACGACTGGTACGACGGCGAATGTTGAAAAATGAGAACGCCATCGGCGATAATGCTGCAACACCGTACGAGAGCGAACGAGGCACGTAACAGACAGGCGCGGAACAGACAGAACTCAGTTTTCCGGATGAAGAAGCGCCAGCAGGAAAAACGAGATGGCGAAGCGATGGAAGAGCTGTACCGCGCTAAGGGCACACGAAAGTTCTACGGGAAGCTGAACCGCTCGCGCAGAGGCTTCGTGCCACAAACCGACATGTGCCGAGATAATCACGGGAATATTCTTACGAGCGAGCGTGAGGTGGTCGAGAGGTGGCGGCAGCATTACGATGAGCACCTCAATGGCGACGTTGTACGTACCAAAGGTGGCGGGGTAACAGATCTAGGAGTACGTGCGCAGAACGAAAGATTTCCAGCCCCTAATCACCAAGAGATTGAAGAAGAGGTTAGCCGGTTGAAAAACAATAAAGCCGCTGGAGCAGATCATCTACCAAGCAAGTTACTAAAACACAGCGGAGAAGCGGCTACACTAGGTCATTACCAAGATTTGGGAGGAGGAAATATTACCGGAGGAATGGATGGAAGGTATCGTGTACAAAAAGGGCGACAAGTTGGTTTTCGGGAACTACTGCGCGATCACACTACTGAGCGGTACCTGCAAGATAATCTTTCAAATGTTATGCCTCCGTCTATCACCGAGAGAATTCGCGGGGCAATACCAGGCTGAATTCATTGGTGTACGCACTACAACGGAACAGATGTTTGCCATCCGCCAGGTGTTGCAGAAATGCCGCGAATACAACGTGCCCACACATCACTTGTTCATCGATATCAAATCGGCATATGATACAACCGATCGAGAACAGCTATGGCAGATTATGCACGAATACGGATTCCCGGATAAACTGATACGATTGATCAAGCCGACGATGGATCGAGTGATGTGCGTAGTTCGAGTATCAGGGACACTCTCGAGTACCTTCGAATCTCGCAGAGGGTTTCGGCAAGGTGATGGTCTTTCGTGCTTGCTGTTCAACATTGCGTTAGAAGGTATAATAAGGAAAACGGGGATAAACACGAGTGGAACGATTTTCACGAAGTTCGTTCAGCTGCTTGGTTTCGCTGATGATATTGATATTAGAGCTCGTAAATTTGAGATGATGGTGAAAACGTACATTTGACTAAAGAGTGAAGCCAGGCGAATCGGATTAGTCATTAATGTGTCCAAGACAAAGTACATGATGGCAAAGGGCTCCAGGGACGAATCACTACGCCCGCCATCCCGAATTTATATCGACGGTTATGTAATCGAGGTGATTGAAGAATTTGTGTACTTGGGCTCACTGGTGACCGCCGACAACGACACCAGCAGAGAAATTCAGAGGCGCATTGTGGCAGGAAATCGTGCTTACTTTGGACTCCGCAGAACTCTACGATCGAAAAAAGTTCGCCGTAACACGAAGTTAACTATCTACAAAACGCTGATTGGACTGGTCGTCCTCTATGGGCACGAAACATGGACCCTACGTGCAGAGGACCAACGCGCCCTTGGAGTTTTCGAACGGAAGGTGTTGCGTACCATCTACGGCGGAGTGCAGATGGAAGACGGGACTTGGAGAAGGCGAATGAACCAAGAGCTGCATCAGCTGCTGAGAGAACCAACCATCGTCCACAACGCGAAAATCGAGAAGCAACGGTGGACGGGTCAAGTCATCAGGATGTCGGATAGCAACCCGACTAAAATGGTGCTCGAGAGTCATCCGACCGGTACAAGAAGACGTGGTGCGCAGCTAGCTAGGTGGGTCGACCAAGTGGAGGAAGATCTGCGGACCCTACGCAGAGTGCGGAACTGGAGACAAACAGCCATGGGCAAGAAGACGTGGTGCGCAGCTAGCTAGGTGGGTCGACCAAGTGGAGGAAGATCTGCGGACCCTACGCAGAGTGCGGAAATGGAGACAAACAGCCATGGACCGAGTGGAATGGAGACGGCTACTATGTACAGTAGAGGTCACCCCGGCCTTAGCCTGATCGGTAAGGTAAGCGTTGCCGTTAAAATCGTAGATTAAAGTCCTCAGTCGATCCTCCAGAAGATGAAACAAACTATATTTTCAGTGTTTATATGTAGAACGCACCGTGGACGATAATGCTGCAGCCTGCACCCTGCAAAACGCGAAACGGTACAAACAGAAGCGAAATTGGCTGGATAAGGCAGAATTCTTGCAGCCGTGAAATTTTCGTGCTACAAGCCCAAATAAGCAGAAACAAGGATGATTTTCTCTTGAATAACGATCGTGCGGTGATTCTTCTTTTTCTTCTTTATGGCTCGACGTCCCCACTGGGACTTGGCCTGCCTCGCTTCAACTTATTAATTGAAGGGCTTTCTTTGCCTGCCATTGCATGAATTTGTATATTATGAGGCAAGTACAATGATTTTCCCGACCGGAACAGGAATCGAACCCGCCGTCTCCGGATTGGCGATCCATAGCCTTATCCACTAGGCTAACTGGAGACGGCGATTATTGGAAGGAAAAAACTGTGGTGGGCTGGCCATATCGAAAGAATGCAGAACAACAAAGTTCATGCTCGCATGAGATCCGTTTGGTATAAAAAACGCGTGTAGTGCTGAGTAGATGGCTCAGGTGGAGCGTGATATGGTGATTGTGGGGCGTGACCAAGTTCATGATCCTACTATCAAATGGATATGTTGTATGCTGAATTCAAGCCGAATCCTATTTTTACGTTATCAATACCTCTATATAAGATTCACCTAGCAGATTGTACTCCAACACATGATAGAAACTCATCCCAAGTAGGAAAAAGGTTCAGAGTTCAATTCAATTTCACATATATCGTTCCGGATGGTCGAGTTTGAATCGAAACTGGTTCTGCTTCTTGGACTCATCAAAGCAAATATTAATAAATTGAGAAATGTCCCCCGAAAGTTTGGAGAGAGAGAAAGAGCAGACCCAGAAGACTGAGTGGGGACAGGTCAATTAGTTATTGACAAACCAATCTGTTTGGCTTCGTACGTTGCAACTAATAACGTTGATGCTCGGTAGTAAGAACGCAAGAAGATTCCAAACCGCAAGGTAAGATCCTTTTCCTTTTCAGGATGGAGCTACGCAACCGGATTGCCGAAGACTCGGCGGTTCGAGGCTAGTGTGGGGACAAATCTTTGAAATTTTGATGAATGTGATTCTGCAACTCCTCGGCGAGACGGTGACGACGTTAGTAGTGGTAGAAGTTTTATCGAGATTTTGTCTCTCCGATATTGCTTTGAACTGGCAAAGATAAGTTACCTGAAAACAGTGGAAAGGGGAATGTTTGTCGTATTCAAATGTGGGAAATGAAAACAGGATCTTGAAACTAATTATCTTAATTTTTCTTGTGTAGCAAAGGGCTTATAACCGATACGACTCAAGATGTGTAACGTGGAATGAGAAAATATACCAGAAGCTATAATTTAAAATGGTGTAATCAATGCACAATAGGGTATCGCGCCACTTGGGCGGTGGCTTCTATATTCGTCTGTTTCCCACTATAACTCAGTCAATTTTGAACCATTTGACTTGAAATGTTGTACACGGGTAGATATTATACCTATCTCACCACATTCCAAAAGTTGTGTCAATTGGTTCCAATTTGACTGAGTTTTAGAGGAAAACAGACGAATATAGAAGCCACGCGCGATTCCCTACTAATTTTCAAATGAATTTATTAAACTTTTTAGCGAATGGTAAAATCTCTCTAAATTCAAGCATAAACATCTTTAAGATACAGACTCTTCTCGATTCCAGTTCATCAATGAGTAGCTAAAAATGTCTTTCACATAATTTATTATTATTCACCCTGCAAATTCCAGTACTGTCGCTCCAGGTGAATATTTTTGCATCACTAATTATACCACCACCAAATTCAGGGGCTGCACCACCCGCAACAGCCCTTGTCCCATGCCATTCCAAACGCAAAACCGAATTGTTCGGAAAACCAAGAAAACCTCGCCACACAATTACTTCCCCAAAAACGTACCTCATCACTTTACGACAATGCCAAAGCAAGAAGATCATCGTGAGGTTTGTCCCACCCAACCCGATTACGCAGCATTACCATCGAGTGACATCTTCACGTGTCTGCGGGATTTTTAATTTCCACCTTGGTTCTCGTCATCATTGCCCCGTCCATCCGTCCGTTGGTGCCAATGTCATCCATTTCAGAATCAAGCCAAAATGAGGAATCTTCAGCTGAAGACAAGTCACTTTTCCTCTTTTTTTCCCGAGCAGAAGGGAATAGCAACAGCATAATAAAATGTGTTATTTTGGAAAAATAACTGAGTAGCGGAAAGAGTTATTTTCATGTTATTTACATAACATATCCTGTTATAAATTTGTCTGTCATAAGCGGCAAAATAACAAATATTATAACAAAAAAATGTTCCTGGAAGACCTGTTTAATAACATGTTTTGTTAGTTTCAATAACAACTTAATAACAGCGAATTTTGAAAATATTTCAATAACAAATTTTGATATGAATACGTTATTGATAACAATCTGAAAACAAAATTTGCTTTTTTTTCTGTTGCGAATAGGAACTCCTCCAAAGTCCCATATGCATTCAATGGGATACGCAACAATAGCATCTATTGTTAAATGTTCTATTCATAATTGGGACGCTATTGTTGTCGCAAGCGATTTCTTATCGAAAACAGAGAGAAACAATAGTTCTCGTTTATTTTCCAAACAACTTACGATAAAAAACTACCGTCGTTTTGAACCCTTTATTAGGTGGTGCATTGTTTATAAGATTAATTTACATTATTATCTCATTGATTGACACAGTGAAATCAATAAAAATTAAATGTCTAAAAATAATCAATGGAGTTCTTGATGACTTATTTTTTACATTTTTGTCGACAATGTGTTATTTGTCATTGAATTCCACCAGTTGATCCAAAATGTTTCATAAAATTAATAACACTCTATTACACTCTCTATTTTCGTATTCATACCTAACTGAAACTGGGACAAAAAAACAGGTATATTTTTCAAAGGGCTTATAAAACAAAAGGCTGATAAGTTGGCACTGTAACGTAATGTCAGTAAGAAGAGGAACTGATGACAAAATAATATTTTCTCTTACAGTTCCTCACGGAATGCTGTGAACAACGAAAATCTCGAATGGTGTAGTTTTGATTGCAAAGCTAGTTACACTGAAATAAATTTTGTTGTCGTTTCCACCGAATCCATGGTAGAATTAAGAACTGTACCAACAATTTTCAACCGAATGCAAAATTCTGTTAATTGTACTGAAACATTGTCAATATTACCATGTGTGTATTACTGTTGACTAAAAACATTCTTGGTTCTACTATTTGGGCATTGTAATTTCGACCATGTAGACTTGAATGTTGCGCGTCTTAGATAAACATGGTCAAAAATACAATGTTAAAATAGTAACATCAAGAATGTTTTTAGTCAATGGTACTTCACGCATGGTAATATTGACAATGTTTCAGTACAATTAACAGAATTTTGCATTCGGTTGAAAATTGTTGGTACAGTTCTTAATTTTACCATGGATTCGGTGGAAACAACAACAAAATTTATTTCAGTGTATGTTGTAATATTAATGATCAAATATTTGTACTAGTCTCAATGACACTATAATGACTGAACTTGTGCTACAACAAAACATGTTATTGAAATGTAATTTAAAGAAAATATACCAAGAGCACGATCATAACAAAATAAGATTGCACAACAGAACATGTTATGGAACGGTGATGACTTAATAAGTTAATAATAACAAACCGAGATATAAAAACAGGTTTTGTGATTCCGTTGTTATTATTTTGATATTTTCCTCTGCTCGGGTTAACATCTGAGACGAAATGGCGTGTCTTTCTCATCAGCTTCATCATCTTCCGGAGGTACCTTGCTTCGCCTTCACCGCCACCAACCAACCACAGATAGGTGGATATCATTCTCGGAGTGACATGACGAATTCCTTCGCTTTTTTGGAAAACTTTTTCCTTCATTCGCATTTGAGTACCTAGAGGGCCCTCCGAAATGAACGGGGGATGGGATCGGTTCCTGATGTGACATTTCTCCGTATATGCGAGTTCAAAGTTTGTGTATACTGATGAAATGGTAGGATGACGACGACGGCAACGAAGACGATTCCGTTCGCTGGAAACATTTACATAATCAACTCTGATGCTACCTACTGTTGAGCTGAGGAGGCTCTAAAAGAAGTTGGATTTTTTTTCCTGCTTTCTCAAGCAAACACTAGACGACATTCGCCATGCACAAGCTCACATTCGGTACACAGAGAGTGGTAATTAAAATAAAAGCCAATTAAATATTCACTACATCGTCGCCGTCTGCTTGGAGGGATTTGTCTAGCAGAAAAAAACTAGGAGGGAACCGTGATTTTCATTCTTTATGGGGAAAGATGACGTGTCGAATTCTTAAGTGAATTGGCATACGAGCAGAAGAATTTAAACATCTGCGTTCAATCAATGAGAATTTTGTTTGGGAATACATAAACTATGTTTTTACCAAATTCGATTCTGGAAGTAATTTCGGAGAGTACTTATACAAGACTATCCCCAGACACAGGAGCGCATCTATAATAGCCGCCCAACTGGCACTGTTGAACGCGTTCCTTACATCCAGAGTCACTACTGAACAGTAGCTCTTCTTACGCTGGAGCGCTATCTCGGCTGTATTTGTAATCTTCAGCGTCTACGGTCGGCCTCCTCTTCCGGAAGCCGAACTGGCTGCTCGAAAAACCATTTACACCCTCGGTGTGCTGCAAATTTCTGTTGCGGATGATCTTTTCGAGCACCTTTTTCACCGTGTCGATCAAGCATATTGATCTTCAGGTGGTTTCCCTGCCTTTGAAAATAGAACCAGGCTCTGTTGGTTCCGAATTTCTGGGAATACTCCCTCGTCCAGGCATTTCTGCATAGCAGACCTGAACATCTCGGGAGCCTCTGCAATAGCTACTTTTAAGGCCAGGTTCGGAGCTCCGTCCGGACCAAGGGCCTTACCTACGCTAAGGGACTTAGCTATCCCCGCAAGTTCCACATCGGTGACCCTTTCCTCATCGCCAGCCCCAGTCCCCGGCTGTCCTACGAAAGGAGGCCAAGGACTAGGATCATGACGCGGAAAAAGTCCTCATATGATCTCCTTCAACATCTCTGGAGATTGCTCTGTAGGAGCCATCACACCTCTCGTCTTGGCCATAACGATCCTGTAGGCGTCACCCCACGGGTTCATATTGGCACTCTGACAGAGACCCTCAAAGCAGGCCTTTTTGCTTGCTCTTATCTCGGTCTTAAGCGCGGCTTTTGCAGCGGCGAAAACCACCCGCCGTTCGTTTCACTCTTCCTCAGTGGTCTAGGCTTTTTTTTTCCTTCTAAACCATAGGGGGATAAATCTGCTCAACAGACACCCTAACAGGAAGGTTAGGGTAGTGTGGGGTTAAGGCCGTCTGCTACAATACTAGTAAAAGCCAGGACTACTCTCTCCTCGACCCACTAAAACACATTCCTATGGTCGCCAAACCCTACGTCTCTCCGGAACCACCAAGACGGTATTGCTTCAGAGAGGGGCTAGTGCATATCGCACCCACAAGGTTAGCTGCCGTAGTCTAGCAGCAACGAACATCGATGACTCGGTGGTCTAGCCTTGGCATGGTCACATCGCACACACGTGAGACCCACTACCAGAGATTATTCTCGCTTAAATCGAGTTGGTTTCGTTCTCAGCGGAGCGTATGGTGTCTTCCACTTACGAGGGCTTGGCCTTGGCCTAGTCACCTCCTCCTCTACTCGCTGCCTGCTGTTGTTGTAGTCGATACTGTAGCGAACAGCTAGGTGCTCACTGCATGCAAATCCAATTGTCTACTTTCTAGTTCCATCAGGATCTGACTCCGCTGGTTCGTAAAACGGCTTCTCCATTCCACGGTCCAGGCATTGAAGGCAACCGCTATTACCTCGTAGGTAGTAGACGGGGTATTTATCCGTCGTCTACATCGCCACCATTTTTCCGGACTCATCCGCGATCCAATTACCGTTACGGATGGCTAAACGGTATGGATCCGCCATGATGACGAGACGCAGAGACTGTCTGACACAGTAGTTGCTGGTCTGCGTCACAGTAGGTTCAGGTTCAGTTGCTTTACATGCACAGTCAGTGGCTTTACATGTCAGCTACGGCTCATCTGAAGGAAAGCCAGGCACCTTGTGTCATCCGTTGGCTGCTTGTTGCTCGCGGATTTCCCGGAACAAACATTTGAGAAAGTTTGTGCCAAGGTTTGTGCAATCGAGTGCGTCCCTTCCCTTTTTCAGGGTTAACAACCTTTTGAGCGCCACCTGGTAGTTCCTCATCTGAGCTGCCTCTTACGCTTCTATGATTTCTTGACAAAAGCAATCGCGTCCGGCGTACCCTTCGGACTACCCACGAATGCAAATGCTTCCGTCTGGGTACGGTCCTACATGGCTATTATTAAAAATTTTCGAACTCTCAACAAGGCCTGTTTTAGGTCCTCCATCCAAGACCTCTCCCAATGCGCTAGCTGGAGAGGAAATGGTGTTCCCTACGTACACTGCGCTGGCTCTTCACGCGCAGCTATTTTCTCCTGTCTCTGCTCTCATGATCGCTTATCGCGATCAAAATCCAATCCAAATCCAATCCAAATAAAATCCAAATCCAATCCAAATCCAATCCAAATCCAATCCAAATTCAATCCAATTCCAATCCAAATCCAAATCCAATCCAAATCCAATCCAATTCCAATCCAATTCCAATCTAAATCCAATCCAAATCCAATCCATATCCAATCCAAATCCAATCCAAATCCAATCCAAATCCAATCCAAATCCAATCCAAATCCAATCCAAATCCAATCCAAATCCAATTCAAATCCAATCCAAATCCAATCCAAATCCAACAAAAATCCAATCCAAATCAATCCAAATCCAATCCAAATCCAATCCAAATCCAATCCAAATCCAATCTGTGGGACATGAGTTGCCATCCCTAATACATACGATCCACTCATGTACCCGAACATACACTTCGGATCCCGAGGAGCGTTGCCGAAGCGGTCGACAGACAGCACGACCGCACGACAGCCCAACGATTGTCCTCTTTCGTTCACAGACTGTCACCACGCACAGACGTACGGGTAAGCTCTCCACACAAACGGCCCGCCGATTCGGCCGGCCAATTCGGCCGACCAACTCTGCCGATGGTCCGGTCAACCGGTTCCGCCGGAGGCAAAGGCGAACTCCACATTTGGCGATCCTGCCAGGTTTGCTATATAAAATGGCAAACAAAACTAGGAACTGGAAAATGTGTTTTACAAATGCATTCGAGCCAGTGAGCGGATTGAGACTACCGCGACGATTTGCTAGGGTGGAGAGGGATATCCACTAAGAATATGCTAATAACGCTGTTAACTACCACGATAAATGGCTAGTGTGGAGAGGGATATCCACTAAGAACGAGCTTATTACGCTGTCTCGTAGATCGAGAATGTGATAAGAAGCGTGTGAAACGAACGCCAAAAAAATGGATGCGATAAAAATATGCTTGACGGCTTGGGACAACCGTGGAAAATTTCCGAACGAAAACTCTACCACGTTGAGTAGGTCGGATGATTAGCACATGATTGAGGTTATGTAAACGCAGGCCTGTGGTATACTGCACTGAAAAAAAACCTGCCAGCGATGAGAGTTAACCGAATAGAGCTATGATTTGCTCGGAGGGCTCATGTAGGACTAACATCAATGTTTTCTACTCCCATAGCTACCGAAATGTCCACCCACGGAAAGTACGTGCGAGCTCCAGCCGGATTGCTGGATTGCAAGAAGACCGGAGTGTCGACGATTCATTCTTCTCGGATGACTTGTTTTCCTCGGAGCTCGGCGCTATAGAAGTAGTCGAGGCAAACGAAATGGAACCTGTAGGAACGGCTGACGTCGTAGAAGATGAAACCGGCACCTGGAGCAAATGGATGAAACTCCACCTGCACCGGTATCGGATTCGAATATGCACGACAGGGTCACCAACCTCGAAAAGGTCATCGCACGCCTCGCACGATCGTTGGAATCGTCCGAAAGGTCCACCGACAAGCAGGAGACAAGGTCCGATAATCGACAGATGGTCGAGAAGGGCTGGGGAACCACTGGTGAACAACACGTAATGGATCGCGCCAGCTCAGGTTCAGCCTCAAGTTTCCGGTGGGACCAAATACCACCATTTCCAAAAGATGTTCCGGCTAACAAACTATGGGAGGAATGGCAGCGATTCCTCGAAAACTTCGAGCTAGCAGTATCGCTATCCTGCCCTTTCGATCCCGTAAGTCGAGCTAAGCTGCTCTTCCTATCCATGGGTCCAGACTTGCAAGGTATTGTCAGGGCTGCCAAGCTAAGGCCGAATCTTGACAATTCGATGTGTTACACCAGATTCGTGAACAACGTGGACGCACACCTGAAGTCGATGACGGACACGTCATCCGAACACGAAGCATTCACTGGTATGCAACAAAGAAAAGGCGAATCTGTCGTTTCCTTTCATTCGCGGCTCACAGAAAAGGTGAGATTATGTGGGTACAGCCCGGATGACGAAGAGCGTTTCGTCCGCACCCAGTTTCTAAAAGGCATGCTTAACAAAAGCTTGGCCAAGACCGCCCGAACGTTCGCGTACGAAACGAGCTACATCGTGCAGTGCGCAACTAGAGATGAAGCTTTTGAAGAAGACAACAAACAGAACGATAACCGTGACCAGGCTGCCTACGCTGTAACAAACAGAGACGACGATAACGACAAACGCTTCAAAAAGTACACTCCGAAGTCACGAGATCGGCAGGAGCTGAAGGCGCTCGATCAAAAGTCAGGACGGTATGGCCAAGGGCGGCGCTCGCGATGCTCGAGATGTAACCGGATGTCCCATTCCGGAAACCGATGCCCCGCCATCAACAAGAAGTGTAACAGTTGCGGCACTGTTGGTCATTTTGCGATCGCTTGTCGTAAAAGGCGCGTCAACCTGGTCCAAGAGAATCACCACGAAAAACGGAAGCGGCACGACTCGTCAGATTATAACGAAGAGGGAACTGATAAGCAGGTACGATAAATATTACGAGGGCTTTAATGAATAAAGCAGACATGTCCATAACAAATGCATGATTACATGATATCCGAAACTCGCATTCTTTTCAGAGCATAAACGCAATCAGGATCGAAGATGTCCTGGTAGACTGCCACATAGGTTCGTCTAGCCCAATAACCTTCTTGATCGACTCAGGGTCTGACGTGAACATACTAGGTGGTTCAGACTGGGCTCATCTACGTGACCAGTCGCAGAAGGGATTGGCCAATCTTGAGCCACTAGGGCTCCCTGGGAACCGAGAGATTCATGCATATGCTGCTAGGACCCCAATGGTAGTTCGTCATGCTTTCCGAGCTCAGGTTGAAGTGGCTGAGGGAACGAAACCAATCGTCTCAGCGGAATTCCTTGTGGTCGAAGAAGGCCGCAGATCACTTCTAGGAAGGTCGACCGCGAATGAAATGCGCTTATTAGAAGTTGGTTTGGGAGTCTACAACTGTGAGAATTCAGCCCCTACAGAGGTTTTCCCAAAAATGCCAGGTATAAAGGTGAAGTTCAGCGTAGATAAATCGGTGCCGCCGGAGAAAAACGCCTATTATAACGTTCCGGCTGCGTACCGAGAAGGAGCCAAATTGCGTTTAGAGGAGATGGAAGCACGTGGTATTATAGAGCGGGTCGACTCCGCACCCGAGTGGATCAGCGGTATGTCGGCAGTACCGAAAGGTAAAAACGATTTCCGCTTGGTGGTGAATATGCGTTCACCGAATAAAGCCATCAAGCGTGAATACTTCCGGCTTCCTTTGCTCGATGAGATGAAGATCAGACTACATGGTTCTCGATTCTTCACAAAATTGGACCTGAGTAACGCTTTCTACCACCTTGAGCTAGCCAAGGAATCTCGAGACCTAACCACCTTTCTTTCGGAAACTGGCATGTACCGTTTCACCCGTCTGATGTTCGGTGTAAATTGCGCGCCCGAAATTTTTCAGCGGGAAATGAGTCGCTTGCTAGAAGGAGTTGAGAATGTTATCGTCTACATAGATGATATTCTCATCTTTGCCGAAACTCTAGAGGCGCTGCGCCTGACAACCGCAAAAGTTTTGAAAATACTAAGGGAAAACAGGTTAACACTGAACGTGGCCAAATGCGAGTACGAGAAAACGCACATAAAATTCTTGGGACACGAGCTCAACGAAAACGGGTTCCATGTAGACGAGGCAAAGGTCAGAGACGTCCGGAAATTTCGACAGCCTACTACGGTGTCAGAGCTCCGCAGTTTCTTGGGGTTGGCGTCGTTCATGAGCTCATATATCAAAAACTTCGCGGACATAACAAGCCCGCTCTGGGCGGTGTCCACGGCCCAGACTTGGTTCTGGGGTCCAGACCAGGCAAAAGCGTTCGAGGCCGTGAAAGACAAAATCACCAACTGCACAACCACGTTGGGATATTTCTCCGAGCAGGACAGAACCATACTGTATACGGACGCCTCTCCTGTAGCCCTTGGGGCGGTACTTGTGCAACAAAACGAACGCGACCCCCCGAGGATTATCAGTTTTGCCTCTAAGTCCTTAACGATAACAGAGCAGAAGTACGCCCAAAATCAACGCGAAGCTCTAGGCGCAGTTTGGGCAGTGGAGCATTTTTCGTTCTTCCTCCTTGGAAGACGTTTTACGCTGCGAACCGATGCCGAGGGTGTAGCGTTTATCCTGAAGAGAACCCGGGAAAGCTCAAAGCGCGCTCTTACCAGAGCCGATGGCTGGGCGCTACGGCTGAGCCCTTATGACTACGACGTCGAATTCGTGCGGGGTAGGGATAACATTGCGGATCCCTCTTCCAGGCTCTACGTGGGTGCTGATGCACCTTTCGATGAATATCGGAGCCCATGGGAAATCGGCTGCTTGGAAGTTAACACTGCGGGCTTCCTCACCGAACGCGAAATCAGAGACGCAACAGCTACGGACCGGGAACTTCAAAGAGTAATCGATTCACTCGAAACGGATGACTGGCCTAGGGAGCTAAACAAGTTTAGATCGATCGCCGACGATCTGTCCGTTCATGAAGGAATTGTCATTAAGAATGGTTGCGCCGTTATCCCTGTACCACTCCGTGAAAGGACGCTTGAATTGGCGCATAATGGCCACCCAATGATTGCCAAACAAAAAAGTATCCTTAGAGAACGCGTTTGGTGGCCAGGAATGGCTAACGCAGCAGAAGAATGGGTCAAAGCTTGCAGCATATGCGCCATGAACGGCAGACCTGAACGACCGACGCCAATGAAAAGGGTGCTCGCCCCACAATCAGTGTGGGAAACGATCGCCTTAGACTTCAACGGACCATATGCGAAGTACGGAGGAATCTCGGTATTGGTGATCGTCGACTACCGGTCGAGGTACATAATAGCTCGACCCGTGAAGTCCACCAGCTTCGAGCACACCAAGCGAGTTTTAGAAGAACTGTTCGAAAGAGAAGGGTTTCCCAAAAGCATTCGTTCCGATAACGGGCCTCCTTTCAACAGTGAGGAATACTCGAGGTACTGTAGCGAACGAGGCATATGTACGATTTTCTCGACCCCGCTCTTCCCCCAGCAAAACGGGTTGGTAGAGAACTCGATGAAATTGATCAATCGAGCAATGTCAGCAGCCAACAACCTTGGCAAAAATTTCAACGATGAGTTGCAAGCCGCAGTAAATGCCCATAATGCCGCTGCTCACACCGTAACTGGAGTACCCCCGAAGAAGTTTTCCTTGGTAGAAAAATCAAACGCCGGTTGCCACTCCTGTTGCACAAGAAAGCCGATTTCGACGATGAGGCCTTAAACAGAAGGGATATGGAAGCAAAGCTACGTGGGAAGGAACGTGAAGACGCAAGACGAGGCGCAAAAAAGTGTAACGTGAAACCAGGTGACACGGTCATTGTAGAACGTTCAAGTCGAAGCAAAGGGGAAACGAGGTTTGCGCCGCAAAAATACACAATTCTGGAGGAGAATAATGGGAATCTGGTACTGAGCAACGACGACGGTCATATCCTAAAGCGGCACGTTACGCAAACTAGGAAGGTTTCAGATTGGCGCGAGGAGGCTCAAAACGACGATCCCACCCATGAGAGCTCAAAACGACCAACACGCGAGAAAAGAGCACCAACCTACTTACAAAATTACGTTCAGCACCTAGACGAATAATGCATTGATATGTACGGTTTTGATCAAATAAATACGGTATAAGTTTGCATTACAAGTATTCAAAATTTCTAATTATCGTGATTATTGTTTTTAGTATAAGCTTACCTTTCATAACAATGTCGTAATGAATACACGGTAATTATCGCAATACATTTGATTATAAGTTTAGCAGCCCGTCTTCCTGATAAGCCGTTACTTCGTTATGTAGACCAGCGGTGCAGGTCATCATGATGTCCAAAAAAGTCTTGTCCCAGAATACTAATCCTGAACTTCAACAACAATCAACATGGAAATGATTGTTGATACTACCTTGATGATGTTCCTGGTCGAATTGGATCTAGAAAAATGATGCATTTCCGTTCCAATAAGAATGATTCACACTGGATCCCACGTCATGAAACCTATTGAGACAGATAGTACAAAAAAAGCAAAGTAAAAATTTCGGTGTCAGTAAAATTACTTGGAATAAATCTCTCACCTGAGTGAACGTGAGTTTTTGTTGATGTCGATTCCGGCCAACTCTTCGATTCGGGTAAGAATAGCAGCCACAAACTTTAACTGAAATACCGAGATGCTAACGATGATCGTAGAGTTAAACTGTTTTGTTTTGCGTTTTTTTCACTGTTTTGCTTGAAGCAAAGCAACCAAGCAAGGAGTTGCCAGCATAAATCGCGACTACGAAGTTGAAAGAGATTCCAACTCTTTGTCGCACTAATGGAAAACCTTGTGAGGAACTGTCAGCATGTGCAAAAAAAAAAAAAAGAAAAGGTAAAAATGTTTCCCTCTCGTTCTTTCTCACATAAACTTTCACGCACTTTCGACAACTTCGAAGTCGCGAAATGTCATAACCAGGCCCAACGCAAATAAATCATGCGATGGTTGCACCCCGTGGTAAAATCGATGACAAGCAATACATTAGTATTGGGAGATCTCTTTTTTACTGAACCAGAGGGGTAGAAAAAAAATCAAATTGATATTTCCAAACGGGAGGAGAAGGAGGATGTGGGACATGAGTTGCCATCCCTAATACATACGATCCACTCATGTACCCGAACATACACTTCGGATCCCGAGGAGCGTTGCCGAAGCGGTCGACAGACAGCACGACCGCACGACAGCCCAACGATTGTCCTCTTTCGTTCACAGACTGTCACCACGCACAGACGTACGGGTAAGCTCTCCACACAAACGGCCCGCCGATTCGGCCGGCCAATTCGGCCGACCAACTCTGCCGATGGTCCGGTCAACCGGTTCCGCCGGAGGCAAAGGCGAACTCCACACAATCCAAATCCAATCCAAATCCAATCCAAATCCAATCCAAATCCAATCCAAATCCAATCCAAATCCAATCCAAATCCAATCCAAATCCAATCCAAATCCAATCCAAATCCAATCCAAATCCAATCCAAATCCAATCCAAATCCAATCCAAATCCAATCCAAATCCAATCCAAATCCAATCCAAATCCAATCCAAATCCAATCCAAATCCAATCCAAATCCAATCCAAATCCAATCCAAATCCAATCCAAATCCAATCCAAATCCAATCCAAATCCAATCCAAATCCAATCCAAATCCAATCCAAATCGAATCCAAATCCAATCCAAATCCAATCCAAATCCAATCCAAATCCAATCCAAATCCAATCTAAATCCAATCCAAATCCAATCCAAATCCAATCCAAATCCAATCCAAATCCAATCCAAATCCAATCCAAATCCAATCCAAATCCAGCTAGGCCTGTTGGTGAGATGCTCTACGTCTAGGTGAACACACGGCCGCACATCGCAAAGAGCGTTGCGATTTCGGAGAGGAGTGTCAACGAAAAATGCCGGCCTATGTGATTTTTAGAACTTTCGTGATTTCAAATTTAAGAAAAAAATATCACTGTTGAACCTGTGAAAAATGATCGTTTATGAATTCAGCAACGTATTTCTGCATGGATTCTTTCATAAAATCTTCTAAGGATTAAAACGGATTTTATGGATTGCTTTAGAAATCCTTCTAGGAAGTCCTTCAGAATTTCCATTAGATATTTATTCAGATATTAATCAAGAGATTTCTTCGGAAATTGCCCCGGAGACAGTGGCGTAGCTAGGAATTTGGGGGCCCGGTGCGGAAGCAAATCGATAGGCCCCCTTTAAAATTACATAATATTTTCATATTTTACAATGATAAATTTATACTTCTAACTGTTGAATGATCGCACTATTGTATTTTGTACCAAACGTTGAAAAAATCTCGCTTTTTGTACTCAGCATTATAGTGAAGCTGGCAGTGGTGGCCAACCGAAGGTTAAATATTATCTATCTTATCTTATTTTCTGTATTCCTTTATGATTTTTTCGGAAGCGCAAGATTTTTTTTATAAGAATTATGCCGAAAACGTTTTTAACAATTTATTTAGGAATTGCACCAAATATTCATTTATAAACCATTTCAAAGAACGCTTTATTTTTTTCTTCAAGTAATCTTTCTTGAAGAATAATTAGTCTTCAATAATCTTTTATGTGTTGTAAATGCAAGGATGTCATTCAGTATTCCTTTATAAGCACTCCTTCAGGAATGTTATTAATATTATTTGATTTATTAACGAGGCTTTCAGCCCTTAGCTGGTTCACCTCAGACGCTCAGGAATGTTTTCAAAACTACTACAGAATAATTCAAAAGATTCTTGCAAAGGCTTCATCGAGTATTTCTCGAAATATTGGTTCAGAAATCTATCAATCATATTTCATCTGGAAGATCATCTAAAGAATTCTTGAAAAATTCCAGAAAAAATACTACGAAAACATTACCAATGATTCATTCAGAATCAGATATTCTTCCAAGAAATTACATCGGGATTCCGTCAGAGGAAGAGAAGCTTTTATAGAATTTCTTTAAACATTCTTCCATTTCTTTCAGGGAATCCTCTAAATATTCCTTTGGTGATTTTCCACGAAAGTCAAGAATTTCTTCATTAATTCTCCAAGTATTTCTCAATTATTCCCTCAAATAACTATTTCAGATATATCTCCAATTATTGAACTTTGAATTTCCTCAAGCATTCATAACTCCGTTTTTTAAGAAATATTACTTCAGAAATCCCACCAAAGATTCCTTTAAAAAAAAAATCTGCAAGGATTCATCAAGAAGTTTCTCTAAGGTTTTACTAAGAGATTCATCCTAGAATTCCTCCAAGAAATTTCCAAAGAATCAATTGGATAATAATAAATCAAAATCTCCAAGATTCCTACAAAAGAAATAAAATTAATTAAATTAAATTGATTAAATTAAATTAATTATATTAAATTTTTAGATAGACTAATGTAGGAGTTCTGTAGGAATTCTTCCGAAAAATCCTCCTGGACTTCCTCTAACGAATTTTACAATATCCATCAACTCTAGGAGTTTTCTCAAGAGTTTCTTCATGATTTTTTTTGCTAGTATTCTTTTGGGCATTTTTTGAAAAATATCCATTCCAATTTTTGATAAGACTCCTAAAAATTCTTCCAAGAAACCTTTTTTCATTCTAAGTTTCCATTACGAAAGCTTTTACAAATCGAGAGCATTTGTTTACGAATTTTCAAGAATGGTGCTTTTGAAAACGTGAGTAGGGGGCCAAGTCGGCCATTGTGGCAGCCATGTTTGTATTCTCTGAAGTTTCTCCTTAATATCAAGTTGTAAAATTTACATGAATCTTATAAATTCGGATGAAAGTTTAGTAAACATATTAAAATAAATGTATTTTTTTTTTCACTTATTTGAAATTTTGTAGAATTGCATTGGAAAAGGTATACTTTTTAAAAAGTAGTATTTGACCTGAAGGTTTTTAGGGTCTGTTCCAATTGACGAATTAAAATTAATGTTTACTTAAATTTGACAGTTCGACACTTAAAATTGACAGTTCTCCTAAGGAAATAATTATCGAACTGTCAAGTTTAAATGAAAATTAATTTTAATTCTCCAATTGGACTCCTAATACTTTATCAAAAAAAAAAAAAATGAAAATAAATTAAAAATGTATCATTCGAATGAACAAAACAGTTGTGTGACATAGTTTCTTGATAAAACACAGAAATCAGCAAACAAAAAACGAAAAATACACAGCATTGTAAAAATGGCAATGTATTGTTTATATACCTATTCAAAATCTTGTTTTTGGGGGCCCATATAATAGGGTTTGCCCCGAGCCTCCCGAAGCCTGAATCCGGCACTGCTCTTGAGAAAATTTCATTGACTTTCTCGGACATTTGTGCATGGGTACTTTAAGAACATCCTTCAAGGAATTACAATTTCATTCATCCTCAGGATTTCATTCATAAATTCTTCCTAGAATTCCTAAAATTAGAAGACCATCAAGGGCTTCGTTCAGAAATTTATCCTGGGATTCCAGAAAAAAATCGGTTATTCTCCCAAAGATAAGATTCTTCTGGAAATTCCTTCAGTGATTTCATCTAAAAGAAGCAATATCTCTAGGAATTTCTGAAATAAATGCTTGTATGATTTCTTTCATTGATGCTAGTAGGAATTCATACATAAATTCTTCCGGGCGTTTCTCTTCTGATGAGATTTTTCTGCAATTTTTTAGATTATTTAGGTAAGTTTAACCAAGGATTATTTTAGAAAACATGTTCAAGAATTTCTTCAAAAAATCGTTAAGGAATTTCATTATGGGATTTCTCCAGTATTCTTAAAATATATTAAGAGATTTTTTAACGATTTCTATCAAGGCATTCTCAAGCGTTTTTTTGTCATGTATTCTCCAGGTTTTTTTTGTTCAGAAAATTTCTTGATTTCTTCGGAGTTTTTCTGAATTCCTACAGCTATTTCTTCAAGGAATTCTTGCAAAAATTTCTAAACAGAAGTAATTTAATTAGAGATTCATTCAAAATCTTCTGTTCGAATTATTTTTACAATTCCCTCAGAAATCCATCTATGTTTTTCCAGGTATTCCCTCTTCTTTTTAAGCAATTCTGTAATTCAAAGATTTCTTCAGGAATTTCGGCAGGAAGTTTTCTCAGAAATTTTTCCATGTTTGTTTTCAGAAATTCCAGTGAGGACTCTTGTAAAAAAAAAAAAACAAAAATTCCTCCAGGAATTTCTTCAGAATATCCTACAAAGATTGTTTAAAATTTTTCTAGTAATTCCTTTTTGAATATCTGTAGGGTTTCCTGCAGCGTTTATCCGTTCAATTATGCACCACAGTGCGCCTCTCAAGTTAAACAGGCGGAGCTGGTATCCAAAGAAGTACCTCATTACCGCATTCATTGTAACTCATCCATCCGCTCGCTCAGTATCCAGTCTATTAAGTAAGTCAGCCAAAGGCCACCCCGAAAAAAGGCCCACCCGTAGATCAAAGCGATTTTCAGTGGACCGTTTTCCTCCGAAGAAGTCGAGTAAACTACCTTCCCACCTACTTCCACTGGATATCTTCAAGGCGTCCTTGTAAATACCACCTTCTGATTACGCGGGTGCTTTTCCACGCGCCACTGCTGATTAGTGCAGAACTCAATTACAGAGGTAAAGCAGTCAGTAGGCGCACCTAGGCTGCTCATTAGCGGTTGGTTGTTGTATCGCCTCCTCGAGGACCGGAAGTGGCACTTGCCTAGGTAAGACGATAACGGGTGGTGGCGACGACTATTAAAATATTTAAAAACAATTCATTAACGCCATTTATCGGGATGGGCTGCTGGCTGCGTGCTAGCTCTGATGGTGAAGTGTGTATCTTGTTTCGGTGTCGTTGTCGTCGCACTTCAAAGGACTCGTTGTCCTGGCCGTGCTCCGGTTGTTAGAAGAACGCCCAGGAACGCGCGAGATAAGGCCATCGCGTGAAAAGATGCAAACTGGAAGCCAGTGTCGTTCTTTGAGTAATTAATTCCGTCGTCGATTGAAAGTCCTAGCCACTGACTGCACGCTGTGTTGAGATTTTCCATGGGGGTTGAGGGTACTTGTCCTCAAGTGGAGTACCCCTTCATTTAACGGACTGACACTTTTTTCTTAGAGCATGGGAAACAATTGAAATTAGAGGCTGCTCACAAGCTTATCGGGACGGTTTTTGGTGGATTTTTTTCCTACCACACATTCGCTCAATAAAGGCCCCTAATAACAAAACGGACGTTCGTCAGACAGCTTCTGTCCCAGGAGCTTAAATAGGCTACCTTTTCTCCACCGCACTTCAGTCACTCATTCGGAGGCGGCAATGTTTGAAGGGGCTGGGAAAAGTAATTTTATGTGTTCATCAACAGGAGCACAATAGAATCGCTCTCATCCTGGGTTTCGTCTCGGTGGTGATTCGTCGGAGGAAAAAGGTCAGTCCCAGGTCTGCACCATCTTCGACGGAAGTCTGCAATGAGCCTGAAACGACTACGACGACGACGACGACACGATGCGTGGTGAGATGTGGCTTCATTATCTGCCCGGCAAAAGTGGAAGTACCTACGTACTCTCGAGTGAAATAAAAAAGAACGAACGATAAGTGGGTGGAAGCAAACCCACGGTAAGCCGAGCGGTGCCGAGAGTGTGGAGAGTGAAATTTAGATTAAATTATCCCTTTTTGATTAATTTTGCGAAACCTAACGATGGCGAGCGTAATTGAAATTTATGAAAAATATGCATGGACTGTTGGCAGCATTTTCGGGATCCCTTGTTTACTTGAACCGTGCAGGAGATCGGTCACATTATTCTTTGTTTAAACAATGGCGTGGCTTCGAAGTTGAATAACGTATTTCAGCAAGATATGTGTGTAAAATCCTTGAAATTCATAAATTGTTGATTGCTAATAACACAGATATTTCTAGACCGCTTTTCGAATTTAGAGTACCGTAATCCGGGGTCAAATTGATCACTTTAGAACAACTTTTGCGGATAACATTAGTGGCAATCAAAATATTGCCAAAAGAATTTCTGTAAAATCAGTACCCAGTGGATCTCCATCAAACCATGTGACAGAATTTTGTTCAACAAATTTTAACTTTTTGAAATAAGTGATTTCTGTTACAATAAATGACTTTTTCGTCAAAAAAGAACTTTTTTTAAACTTATTCATATTCAGAATAGCTTCATAACTTTCCAACCAAGGCTCCACAAAAATGTTAGAACAAAAAATTTACGGGAAGTCCTAGTGGCAACCGATTGTTTAGAAGCAACGATTTCAGATAAGTGAGAAATACATTTCAAATTCTTAAAAAAATAAGGCATAACTAACTTTTTTCTTAAAAAAATAATAGATTAAACTCATCCCTAGACATCTATGAACTAGATGAAGTAAGAAGTTTGAGATCATTGCGATGCTTAGAAGTTCCTGGTATGCAATTACAATGTAGTACCCAAATGATCAATTTGACCCCGGTTTACGGTACTGAGATTACACTGGAACCTCTATTTAGGTAATGAGAAGGAATTGCACATATAAATTTTTTACCTACCAAAATGGATTTCAACTTATAAAGCTTTCGGATCCGTAAAGCGTTATACGCGATTGAGCCGTAAATAAATGAATTAGATAAAAAAAAACTTGTAAAGCAGCTTAAAAAGGGCGAGTGGCTAACAGATGCAAAGGGGGTCATGCGGGGTTACAGAGGGCTTTCAAGGGTGTTTCAGGAAGCGGGGAGGGGCGGTACTAGCGTGGCTCAAAATACCACTTAGCAAAAATTTTGATGGGCCCCCTTCTCATTTCATTCTATATGATGCAACGAAGCTCTGGTCCAATTTTCAGCCAAATCCGTTAACATTTGGGCGGTGCTATTCATCTGTGAAGTTTGTATGGGAGAATTGACCGAAATACATGGGAAAACAGCATGTTATTTTCCAAGTGGTTTTAAAATATGTTCCCCAACTTCAACAGTCCTCTAATTCAACTCGTTTATAGAAAAATATGTTCTGATGAACCTGTCGAAAACCAGAAGTCAGTCGAAAGCGGTCCGGTGAAGTTATAAAGGTTTAAACCTACATATGTCTGATCTTGTTTCCTACGGGGCCTATTAGTTTCATTGTTTCAACCTGACCAAAGCCATATCTATGACGAGTAGGCGGCCCAGAATGTTGATATTCAAACTGTCATAATTGAATTTTCATATCATATCTGAAATACAGGCGGTGCTTCAATTCAGAATAAGTGTAAGCAATATTATCATATAAAGTAAGTATTTTATTGAACGTCATCATTAGGAAACTTAAGAATCTTTCGACTGCTTTCTAGGTATTGATCAACTCTAATTATGGAGTGCATAAGTTGTTTGAGAAAAAAAAAAGACACTAGGGTGCGGGCACCGGTTTTGGCCAGTCTAAGGGAAATCATTTTTATAAAAATAACCAAAAATCCTATGAAAACAACCAATGCATCAAAAGAAAGGTTTCAATCTATATGTTGAAGGAAAAATGCAGAAATCATGCCAATACTTGATTTTTGTATTAAAAGTGGCACTGGCCAAAATAGAAGCTCTGCCGCAGTTTTGGCCATATTCTTAAGTTTGGTTTCTATTTTGGCCAATCACGTGTATTTCTTATGGGAGTGGCCAAATTAGAAGCACCCTGGCCAAAATAGATATATGGGAGCAGATTTTTTAAGGAAATATATTTTTTTCTTCCAGTTTTTAATCAAAATGTGTGGTTTTCACAGCTGTAAGCATCATATTGTATTAGGATCTACTAGTAAAAAATAAATTTACGCCGATTTGGATCGCAACAGGCTCAATATCGCACTATGGCCAAAACTCCGGACTGGCCAAAACTGAAGCTTCTACCCTACACCGTCTTCAGCCAGAGGCTGCACAGACTGAACATTACATACACGAGACAATGGACAACACACATAAACACCCAGTGGCCCAATGGAGAATTTTCCGTTTGACGAAAAGTTTTCCCCGACTGGAGCGGGAATCGAACCCGCACTCCGAGGCTTACGAAACGCCCAGACGACTGACGCCGCTAACCGCACGGCCACGAAGCCCACAAACTTAAGAATCTTTCGACTGCTTTCTAGGTATTGATCAACTCTAATTATGGAGTGCATAAGTTGGAAGGAAGGAATGGTATCAATGGCATTTTTTGCACTGAAATGCACGCGTCTAAGATGGAAAACAACTGCAGAAGAACGGTACCTTCAGCCAGCGTGTTCCGACGCCCAGGGGATTGTGACCGCAATTAAAAAAGTAAATTGATCCTGACTTGTGAATTATTTTTTAATAAACTACTTTTTTAATAACATAAGGTTATTTGAATTTTATATCTGTAACGTATGTTTTCAGTCATGGATGTATTCTTTGGTGTAGGGGTTGAGAGGGGTACCGAGCAAAGGATAAACAGGGCATATAGCATTAGCAGCAATGATGCGCTACCAGATAAACAAAGCAAACGAAACAAACGATCAAGATGAAATGAAACTTCAGTCTTGTAAAGTATTTCGTACGAGTAGGTTGCGTCATTCGCAATCTTCCTCGTAGGTGCAGAGTTTTGGTCGGCGGAATTGGCTGGACCGGAATGCCACGGTGTCCGTCCGGACACGACATTTGGTAAACGTTTTATGTACCATGTTTCACTTTATTTTTCTTCGCCTTAGAGATGACCACATTAATTACGCGCTTACACAGTTACACACATTATAATTCTACGAGTAAAACTCGATGCTAGCTTAAAACTGCAATCAATTAGTGTGAAATAAGTAATTATAATAAAAAAGACACCTGATGCAGATTGCAATGCCTGAACACGAAAAAAAAACTCATGATGTTGACTGGAAAGTTTATAAACTATTTTCTAATACCTATTGAAGTCCGAAAAATATAGCCCTTGAATACACCGTTTTCTGCTCAAAACAGCAACACAAAGATAATCAAAATCTGTATATTGGGGCTGCTGGTATGTTCTATAACTCGATAACCCTTAGGTATCGGTTTTTATAGTTGTCGGGAAGAATTCTATCTAAACGAAGGGAAAGACATGTTTAACCTTCATTGCTTCATCTTTACTTTGAGCTTTGACCAAGGATTTTCTTCGTTTGATTGGTGCTGTCCTTACATCAATGCACACAGGGATCTGTCAGATAGTACATGATTTGATTGAATTATTCCCAGGTGGTCTCGATGCCTTTCAAATCAAATTTCCAGGTTAAGACAGATGCTTCAATTTGACCCTCATTACTAAACAGCAATAAAGCACAGAAGACAGCTGCCATCCTTGTCGAAGAACAAATTCTAAACAAAAAAATATGCCGCCTACTCGTCATGGATATGGCTTTGGTCAAGTTTAAAAATGTAAGCATGTTAGGCCCCGTAGGAAACAAGATCAGACAGATGCAGAATAAAACCGTAATAACTTCACCGGACCGATGTTGATTAATTTCTGGTTTTCGGCATGTTCATCAGGACATATTTTTCTTTAAATGAGTTGAATTAGAAAACAGTCGGAATGGGGGAACATATTTTAAAACCGCCTGGAAAATAACCTGCAGTTTTCCCATGTATTCCGATCAATTCTCCCATACAAACTTCAAAGATGAATAGCACCGCCCAAATGTTGACGGAGTTGGCTGAAAATTGGACCAGAGCTTCGTTGTATCATATAAAATGAAATGAAAAAGGGGCCCATCAAAATTTTTGCCAAGTGGTTTTCCATATAACCTTGAACCACGCTAGGCGGCACAGTGGCTTTTCAAGACATGTCAGAGCGTTTCAGGTTTAAGGAGGATTCAGAGACATTACAGGGTGGCTCTAAGGGATTATAACAAGGTCCAAATGTGTTTTCGAAGATACAAAGGATTTTTTGCGCGGATTTTTCGGAGGTATTACAGGGGAATTTTCAGGAGTATCGAAGGTCTCAGGTGTGTTAAAGGGTCCCGAGGGGGTTTTCGAAGGCACTTCAGTAAGTTTCAAAGGATTTTCATTTGGTCTCGGAGGCGATAGAGGGGCGTTTTGCGGGTTTTTTTGGGCCTCAGGGGCATTACATATATCCTATAGGATCTGAGGAAGTTTCAATGGATTTTTTTTTAAGGCATTTCAGGAAGCTTCAGAGTATTTTCTTTGGGCTTCAGAGGCGTTACAGCGGCGTTTTCACGGGTTTCGGAGCATCTCAGCGTTACATGGGGTTTGTGGGGGTTTCATGGGTCCTACTGTTTTTGAGAATACATCACTGAAGTATCACTGCCTTCAGCTGTGGAGCGGACCTGGTGTGATGGTTAGAACACTTGACCATCACGCCGAGGACCTGGGATCGAATCCCACTCCCGACAAACTCACAAAATGTGGGTTATTCCTTCGGAAGGGAAGTAAAGCGTGGGTCCCGAGATGAACTAGCCTAGGGCTAAAAATCTCGTTAATACAGATAAAAAAAAACTGCCTTCAGCTCCAGACTTCAGAGGCGTTTTAAAGTGTTCTATGCTGTATCAGAAGGGACTCAAGACATTCCAAATTGATTACGCCTAAAGATCCGATGACCTATAATCAAGGGAGTATTTGGAGATTATCTAACGAACATTAAACGAACATTAAACATGCTTGTAAGTTGAACCGATAGCCTATGCTCAAGAAAGTTTTTACAGTACCTTAAATAGTCGTTATACGGCGAATCATTCCGTCTGCGCTTAAAAACTCGCAATTGTTGCACATCTGATAGAAAAGCATACACTATGCAACAATTTACCCTAGTGGAACACTGTCAGTGGGAGACCTACTTGGACATTTGGGTGATCACACAGTTGTAACCTCAAAATGGGTCACCCTCCGCCGTGAAGACATCCGGCATACACTTGGGCAGATGATAACCCGGCCATTCGGTACTCCAGGCCGAGTGCCAACCTGAGGCCCGTGCTCCAGCGGTCGCAGACATCCTAGTTCGGTTGGGCGGCAAAGGCCGCAAAGGACATTGAAGAAAGAGAAAAGGAAGAAGGACGAGGAAGGAGAGGATCGGTAGATGATGGCGGCAGGAGAAAGTGGCTCCGAAGGACGAAGGTCAGATTAATCTTAAGAAATTGGGTGAAGCGAAGTAGAGTGAAGGTAGATAGCTTGGAAAAGGTGAAGAAAAAGTGCACTTAAGCTATATAAACAGGAGAGTGAAAAAGGCAACTCAAGAATACAATCAGAGACTATGACATAGCTACGAGATATTCCGAATCGTACACACTGAGCTGCAATATCCCTTTCGGGACGAACCAGCACAATCGTGCTGTTTTTCGGCATTGGTTTTACACATTTTTTTCAATTGTGTTTTCCTCATAATATGAGATGTAAATAATTTTTATGATCGAGTTATTACTCTAACTTGTATTTCTGAGCCTCAGCTTTGATTGGAATTGTTTATAAAAATCACCACAATAAGTTAAACATAAAGTAAACAATCACCCTAGAAGTTGAAAAAGTTTTATCTGCCAAGCTGATCTCGTGTTCCTTGATTTAAAATTATACGTCTTAATTTCTACAAACTAACACTGCAAAATTTAATAATTACAATAAATCTTCTGTACCATAAAACGCCTAAAATTAGGCAATTCTTAGCAATTACTTAGAGAACATCGACCGGCTTGAGGACGGACCAGCACAATTGGGTTTTTAAATTTAGAAAATTCCTGGTACCATAAAACGCCTAAAATTAGGCAATTCTTAGCAATTACTTAGAGAACATGAGCGCTTGCACGCTGACGTCATCACTGTCTCCTTCTCTTTCTTTCCTTCGGCGTCGGTCCATAAAGCCGTCCTTGCCCTCAAAAAAAAAAATTGAGGGCAATGTTTACAAATCATATGAGAATTCGATGAGGTTATGTTTTTTATGCAAGCCTCTATCGACCGGCTTGAGGACGGACCAGCACAATTGGGTTTTTAAATTTAGAAAATATAATTGATATTTTAATTTTATACGATATAGGGTAAAAGCTCCCTTAGTGGAGGTAGTACCAATAGTGGTGGTAATGCCAATTTAGCACTATTTCGAACAAAAAGCTTGCAAATGACATTTTTAATAGATGCATCATAACTAATTAATAACATTGATTCAGTTTTGTGTTCAGGATTTGCCGAAAAACCTATTTTAAACAATTATTTTCCTTAAATTTTTTGCTCCTTTGCACCTATAGTGGTGGTAGTGTTCCTATAGTGGTGGATCCCATAAGAATCCAATGGGATGCGCCACTATAGGAACCAATGTTAAATTTTACCTCCATAATAGGAACCGTGTACCTATAGTTGGTGCAAGTGATTTATTAGCAAAAACTTAAATAAACAATGTTTTATACATTTTTCCTAGCAAATTTAAGTGAAAAACTACCGATTAACGTTTTCAGACTTTTTATTTTGTGGTATTATCAATTTAATTCAATTATTTTTCTACAACGAGCTACTAGTAGCACCACTATTGGTACATTTACTCTAGCACCTTTTTCTGAGCCACTATGATTTTTTTCAGATTTTTAGAACTTTATTTTGGTATCTAAAACCAATTTCAAAGATATTTTTCAATATCACCTTTTGACAGCTGGGCAACTGTTTGACAGTTCCGCCCAGTACAAACTCCGACGAGGGGTGATTCAACAAATCGCTCCCATACAAACTTCAAATTGATTTTGAAATAGGTTCCCGGGCTCCACAATTCATGAAAATTTGGATTTCGACTCAGTTTGGCATGCAGATTCAGTATATGAAATTATCTCAACATTGTTTAAGAAGCCAATTGTGCTGGTCCTAATTTGACCCCAAAAAGTGCATAGGTGGATAAAGTAGCCGAAGTAAAGAAAATTTTATTCTGGAGGACGTTTATAAGTTTATAAAAGAAAATTTGAGATAATCATTTTTTTATGGTCCGTCACGAAAGGGATATACAATTATATGGAGTCTACAGCCGTAATAATATATTTTATGCAACTGGCTTCTTTAGCGGTGTTGAGATAAATCAATATTCTGAATCTGCATGCAAAACTGAGCCGAAATCCAATTTTTCATGAATTTTGGTGCCCGGGAACCTATTAAAAAATCAATTTGAATATGGGAGCGATTTGTTGAATCACCCCTCGTCGCATTTTGTACTGAGTGGAGCTGTCAAACAGTTGCCCAGTTGTCAAAAGGTGATATTGGAAAATATCTTTGAAATTGATTTTAGGTACCAAAACACAGTTCTAAAAATCTGAAAAAAATCCTAGTGGCACAGAAAAAGGTGCTCTTTCGAATAAAATCAAAATACATTTTTCTTAATTTAAAAGCCCAATTCAGCATTATAATTTATATTATATATAACACATTTTGGCCTCATAATGGCGAATTTTTCCGAACTGGTTCATTATGCAACTGAAATGCATAATAAAAAAATATTTGTATAATGTTCATAATGCAATTCATTTGATTTGCATTATGAACATTATGCAACTCAAATGGGTTGCATTATGAAAAAAAAAAAAATCATTGCATAAAATTTAGTATGGAACTTGCTGCAAAACTCGATTTTTTCAGCACTCTTCGTATTTATCCAACTCGGCCTCTTTGGATAAATGTACGACTCGTGCTGAAAAAATCAAGTTTTTGCAACTCGTTACATAAATAACTATTTTGCTGTTTTGAGTTACACATTACCAACCGTAATGATTGCATCTATTTCATTTATTTAGCTTTGATTGCAATTAATCGACGGCAATTATGACTTCGACGAGCACCTGAATGGCGAAGAGAACGCAGGCACGGCCCGAACTTCGGGGGATCAAGGCAGCGGAGGAAATTACTATGTAGGTGCAGCAGAGGACGGGAACGAATCAACTCTCACGCTGAGGAAAGTTAAGGATGCCATCCACTAGCTCAAAAACAACAAAGCGGCTGGTAAGGACGGCATTGCAGCAGAACTCATAAAGATGGCCCGGAAACCGAACAGCTACCGGGTGAGTGGAAGGAAGGGATAAGGGGCCGTCCATATACCACGTGGACAGAAAAATGCTGATTTTGTACCCCCTCCCCCCTCCCCATGAACAAGCGTGGACTTTTCGTTGACCCTCCTTCCTTCTCCAATGTCCACGTAGACATTAAAAAATATTTTCAATAGTTTTTAAACAAATGGTAGACAATGATATAGATATTTGTTTTTTTTTTTCGGAGAAATACTCGTTCTTTGAAAGCATCGTCTTAAATTTAATACATGATAAACTAAATTAAAAAAATATGTATAATAATAATATAAAATAATATAAATAATATAGTTTATTTACATTGCTTTTTATTGAAAGTTTGATTAGTTGAGAGAAAATTTTGAGATAATTTGTCAAAATAAGAAGGTTTTGTGAATCTCCGCATTTATATTACAACATCGATGTAGATCAGAAAATTGAAATGAAACTTCGATAAAATCATGTAGATCTTCGAAAATTCCAGCAGAAACTCCAACACTGTTATGATCTACCCTCCATTTCGAAATCCTTGATACAAAACTGCCAGGTATACGAATTTTTTATATTTTGTTCCAGAAATTTGGCCAGTGGAATTTTAAAATGATTACCTATGTTACCCCGAGCAAAGTCTGACAGCAAATTGAAAACAAATTTTGATGTTGTGATATTTCAAATTATGATAACTCAGGTTGTTGTCGTTTTGGTCGTTTTAACGGTTAAAACATCAAAAATGAGAGTAGAAAAATGTTCCCGTAACAACAAGTTGAAAACAATTCCTGCTATCAGTGATAGCAAATTGATAACTGTTTTTGCTATCAGTACGAAAAAATTGAAAAATCGTTAAATATAGGGGTTTTTTGATTGATATCAAATCCTAAATTCCATAAGCTCTCTAAAATAAAAACTCTCATTTTTGGTTAACATCCATGCCGCTCAGGGACTGTGTTGGAAACACACATTTTTAAAAATTGCTCGTACGATCACATTTTTGCAAAATATCAATATTTTTTGGTATTTGAAGGTGGTTTATAAACCCAGTGAGGTTGCCATGTCGAAATTATTGAAAAATACGTGCTCATGTGAGCGTACGAGCAATTAAAAAAAATGTGTGTTTCCAACACAGTTATGTGCGGCATGGATGTTTACTAAAAATGTGCAGGCCAAACACATTTTTGAGCGTAGCCGTTTTTGCGTGAGATAATTACACTTATTATTCCTAGAGTTATTATACAAGATTACCTAGAAGTTATGAAGTAACTTTAAAACTTATTTTTTAAAAAAAGTTAGAAGTGACAGCAAAACGAAATCTAAGCTTAAAATCAAATTTAGTCAAGACCAACTGATATCAAAATGTGATATCAATTTGCTGTTGAATACAAATCGAGTTTTCGATTTGCTATCATATTGTTGTCAGACTCTGCTAGGGACGCCTGTTGTTTATTTTTTTAAATCAATGCTGTCCACGTGGACATTGGATAGACCCCCACCCCCTGTCCACGTGGTACATGGACGGCCCCTAAGGGGCTGTTCATAAACCACGTAGACCACAATTTGGCAATCTCAGACCCCCCCCCTTCAACCCACGTAGACTTTTGTTCATATAAAAAAATTAAATTTGTGTGGAGCGTAGACTTTGGCCTACCAACCCCCCCCCCCCCCCCCCCCTCCCCAAAAAGTCGATGGGGTTTATGAACGGCCCCTAATCTGTCCGATCTACAAGAAAGGCGACATATGTGAGAACTTTAGAGTGATCGCCATTTTGAATGCTGCCTTGAATGCTATACCAGATCATCTTCCGTCGTCTTTCGTCGTTCGTGAGAAGTTACCAAGCCAGTTTTATCGACGGCCGGTCAACAACGGACCAGATCTTCACCGTACGGCAAATCCTCCAGAAACGCCGTGAATACCAGGTCCCAACGCACCACTTGTTCATCGACTTCTAGGCAGCATACGACAGTATCGACCGCACAGAGCTATGGAAAATCATGACCGAGAACAGCTTTCCCGGGCAGCTTACCAGACTAATAAGAGCAATGATGGACGGTGCGCAGAGCAGCGTAAAGATTTCGGGTGAACTATCCAGTTCATTCGAATCTCGACGGGGATTACGACAAGGTGATGGACTTTCCTGCCCAGGTACTATTCAACATCGCCCTGGAAGGTGTTATGCGACGAGCCGGACTCATCAACCGGGGTACGATCTTCACGAAATCCGGCCAACTTGTGTGCTTTGCGAATGATATGGGTATTATTGCTGGAACATCTGGAACAACGGTATAACTGTACAGTGTACACCCACCTGAAACGTGAAGCAGCAAAGACCAGTCTGGTAGGTGGGACTGAGCGAGACAGGACAAGCCTTGGCAGCGATGTTACGACAGATGGGAAATTTTCGAGGTGGTAGAAGAATTCGTCTACCTCGGTTCCTTGCTAACGGCTGACAATAACGTGAGCCGTGAAATACGAAGTCGCATCATCAGTGGAAGTCGTGCCTACTACGGGCTCCAGAAGAAACTGCGGTCGAAAAAGATTCATCCGTGCACCAAATGCACCATGTACAATAGACCTGTTCACTTTGAAACTTTTTTTCTCCGATTCTTCGTGACACATCAAATTAACAACCCACATGCAAAAACAAGTCTTCAGTCCAAAATTGAGCCAAATTGATAAAAATTTAAAGGTGTATCAAATCGATTTTGTGTTTTTTTAATCGTTTACACAGAAATTTACTCATAAATCCAGAAAATTGCTCCGAAAGGGGGGCGAAAATACCGTTAAGATATAGTTAGTACAATACTCTACAACTTTGCCGAAGATACTACGGTGTTTAAATTGCTTATTTCGAAGCTATTAATTAATTTTAGTTGAAAAATCATGAAAAAATACGATATTTTTACGATTTTACATATAAAAGTCATGTAATTTTACATTATTTTACGTGACTAAATTAATTAGCTATTCCTCCTTTGTGTAACGAACATTTCGTCAATACATCGTTTTTGTGTAGGAACTCGTTTTCAATGACTAATTATCAAAAGTATGTCACGCTGATACTAAAATTCGCGTAGAGTTGCCAGCACGAATTAAAACAAAGTTACCCATGATTAAGACGTCATGCCATCGTATTCTAATGTCTTTTGATTCAAGTACAGTTGACTCTCTACATCTCGATTTTGAAGGGACCATCGAGATAGGGAGAGATCGAACTCAAGAACCAATTTGTAATGCACACTAGATTGAAAAATCGTCCGTCACTAGGAAAAACCGTCAACAAACAGATGTCACTTCGCCTGCCCAGAATGTTTTGCACCTAATAAACGAGATCTAGCAACCTGTAAAAACGGGCATATCGACATATGGAGAGAAAATCTAGAAGAAAAACGAACGAGATCGCATCGAGATAGAGAGATATCGAGATAAGGAGATATCGATATGTAGAAAGGTAAAATGTATGCAGATTGAAGGGACCGACCAAACCATCGAGATAGGGAGAGATATCGAGATGTAGAACATCGACATGTGGAGAGTCGACTGTATAAGAAATGGCGCAGATGATAAGGCTCGAGCCTGTGTATCAGAAGGTCCCAGGTTCAAGCTCAAATGCATAATTAACTTTTTTTTCTTTCTTTGTAGCAGTTAGGATGATGAATCTGCCATGAGCCATGGCCCATGACTTACACGCAATCTCCCAAATAATGATGATCGGGACCTGCCAATTAAGCCCATTCCAGGACTAGCTAGATATTTAGTTTACTTGTTGACAAGAAATCGTGTCGACGAGATCTGCTGGACGAAATATTGGACATCTGTTTGATACCGATTAATTTAGCTAAAACAATTCAATACGATAATGGAACTACTTTTGGATGCAAAATTTATCATACAACGGTGGAGATTACTTGCATCTATCTAGCCACAAGCTACACAACTACACGATAAAGGGAAACTTCATTCTATGCACTATGCACTCTACGGTTTCGAAACAAGGCTATGATGCCAAATTGCAATGAGATGCAGAGTGTAGTCTCATTAACTTATAGTTGGATCGAGACGCAAAAAATCCTATTCCAGGACTCGAACCTTGAATCTTCGAATCGGCAGTCTCATGCTCAACCGTCTACACCAAATTGAAACTGATGCAGATGCGACAAAGAAATGTAATGACGTTTCAATCATGGGTAACTTTGTTTAATTTTGTGCTGGCAACTCTATGCGATTTTTAGTATGAACGTAACATACTTTTGATAATTAGTCAATGAAAACGAGTTCCTACACTAAAATGATGTATGGACGAAATGTTCGTAACACATAGGAGCAATAGCTCATTAAATTAGTCACATAAAACAATGTAAATTTACATGACTTTTACATGAAAAACCGTAAAAATATTGTATTTTTTCGCGATTTTTCAACGAAAATTGTTGAATAACTTTGAAATAAGCAATTTAAACACCGTAGAGTCTTCGGCAAAGTTGTAAAGCATTGTTCCAACTATATTTTAACGGTGTTTTCTGTAATTTTTCGGTGCAATTTTCAGGATATTGGAGTACATTTTCGTGAAAAAACACAAAATCTATTTGATACACCTCTAAACCTTTATCAATTTGGCTCAATTTTGGACTGAAGACTTGTTTTTGAATGTGGATTGATAATTTGATGTGACACGGGTAGGTAAAAAAATATGAACAGGTCTAATGTACAAGACGCTAATAAGACCGGTGGTTCTCTACGGACACGAGACATGGATGATGCTCGAAGAGGACCTGCAAACACTTGGAGTTTTTGAGCGACGGGTGCTAAGGACGATCTTCGGCGGCGTGTTCGCCACTGATCCGGTTGGCACAAGAAGGCGTGGAGTGCAGAGAGCACGATGGGCGGATCAGATGGAGCGTGACTTGGCGAGCATCGGGCGTGACCAAGGAAAAAGAACGGCAACCACGATCCGTGTATTATGGAGAAATATTGCTGACCCCCTCCATCGTTGCTTCGATCAGTCCTTATCAGCTCCCCAAGAAAGCCGTTTTCGTCCACGATTTTCAACAGCACTGCACTCGCTGGAGTTCTTCGTGAACTATTGTTTGTGTGTGTAGCTAAAAAGATTATTCTCAAACTTCTATGAGCAATTCGTGGCAATACCAATTCTTCACCACTCACCGTATTTAAATAACTACATATTTCTTGTTTCAAAGTAGCTTCATAATGAAATCGCAAGCTAAAACCATATAAAACTTACGAAATTTTGTTTAAAATCTGTAGAGCAATTTACATTCACCAGCTTTGCTCTGGAATCGACAGAGCAGCATTATCTGAGCCTGTTGACTTCCCTGGGCTTAAAATGTATTGATTTTACCACAAAGCCAGACGTCACCGACAGCAAGGCGACCCAACACATACCGGACCAGCAAAAATTTAGCAGCTAATATTTCTCTTGAGAACCACTTATCCCTTAGCCACGGCCCAATTTCATCCAACCCGGAAAAAATATGCCATAAAAGAGAGGAGAAAGCCATTCAAATCCGTACCCATAGGAATGAAGTCACAAACCTACCACCGGCGACCGGATCACAACCAGCCTCGCCATCAGCAGCAACGAGGGGAAAATATTATACGCGCAAATTATGACGCGCCGTGTCACACAAAGCGGCTGAACTTTAATTAGCATGAAATTAAAAACTTTTGCGCCTAAATCCCGCGTTTATAATAACCCAACAAAAACGTAAACAACCCACTTTTGGTCTGGACGGGTACGCAGAATTCGGGCGAAGTTCTAGCAAGTGGGGGTGTGGGTTTGTATGTGCTGTAACCGTGCACTTGGGAGAAAATCGATAGATTTAAGGATTTCTGGCGGAAAATTTGGCGAAATGTTTTGTTTGTCGCGGAAAGTTTTCCCACTTCGTCGCGCGCTACTTTCGGTAAAGTTCGACTGTGACCTTGTTTTCACACTCACTCCCCGCGGCGCGACGTTAGGTTTGAAAGTTTTTCAAAGTCACAAACTGAACTAATTAAGTGATGGAGTAAACTTTTACGACGGTCTTTAAACGTGAAAATGGTGGTTTTTGTTCGGAATTGGGTAAACTGAACGACGTTTCGATCTTTGTTAGGTATTGCTCCATATTTCTTGCACCACGATAGCCTTGAAGTTGGACTCGGACCCCTTGGTGGAGTGGAACTCTGTTCTGGCGAAGCTCAGGAAACAATGTTGAAAGAGTTGGAGCAGACGATGTTCGGCTGGATCGAAGGCTTTCAGGTCGACTCGCAAGGCCTACCAGAAAGCTTTTTGGTCTGCTGAACGATCCGGCTGGAAAAACCTTTGTACAAATGTTTCCAGTCTGAGTGAAGCCAGTCGATTAAACAAAATCCTTGCAAAATCTAAGGATTTTCAAGTGAACGAACTTGTGCCGTTTGCCAAATGGTGATTTCACTTCCTCTGATGAGGAAGTTTTGGAAAGTTTATTCAGTACACACTTCCCCGGATGTGTGGATATTACATCTTCGGATGAACCTGATGTCTTTTCTTGTAGTTATGATTCTTGAGCTTCGGCTCGGAGTATCATAACTTTAGAATCGACTGAATGGGCACTTAATAACTTTGCTCCTTTCAAATCTCCTGGGACAGATGGGATTTATCCAATTTTGCTTCAGAAGGGATTTGATCATTTCAAACATGTTTTGAAACAACTTTGTTTGCAGTTTTGCTACAGGGTATATTCCCAAATCCTTGCGGGGTATTACTGTAAAGTTTGTTCCGAAACTGGGTCGTGCGTCGTATGAAGAAGCAAAGAGCTTCAGTCGATCATCACATCCGTGATGTTCATCTTGCCAATGTGCCTCTTCATGTGAACCAACATGCTTACCAATCTGGAAAGTCCACTGTGACTCATTCACACAAAGTTGATATCGAGAAGGCATTCGCTCAAAAGCATTCCTGCTTGGGTGTTTTCTTAGATATCGAGGGTGCCTTTCGATGCCATATTGGAAGCCGCACGGGGTCATGGTATATCTCCAATGATTTCCAATTGGATTCACCAAATGCTCAAAAACCAGGGGACCCGTAAGTGGCTAGGTAGGCCTACCGCTCATCTTTTGCGAGTGTGTGAGTGTGACTGGCAATGTCGAATCCTGATTGGAAATCTGTTTATTTTGCCGATGGGGATGGCCCGCGAAATCGCATTGTGTTGTTTGGGAAGGCCCGCTCGATGCATGGTAGGTAGGCGTAGTTTGTTCGAGTTTGACGTGCCTGCACCCTCCCTGTCAAAAACCGACATCTCTTCTCGACATTGCGTCAAGCGGCGATTAGGAAATTGAGTGTTTGTGGGGCATCCAAGGGGGAGTCCTATCACCTATTTTGTGGAATCTCGTAACAGATACGCTATTGAGGCAATTCAATAATAGCGGTTTTCCTACTTATGGTTTTGCCGACGACTACCTAACATTGTTAGTCGGTATGTGCATCAGCACCCTTTTCGACCTGATGCAAAACGCCCTTCAGGTAGTTGAGGGTTGGTGTCGCCAATATGGCCTTTCGGTTAATCCGAGTAAAACATCTATTGTTCTTTTCACGGAAAGGCGAAACCGTAATGGCGTTCGACCTTTGCGTCTCTTTGATTCTGAAATCGATGTGACTGAACAGGTAAAGTACGTTGGAGTCTTTCTTGATTCCAAGCTTTCCTGGACACCTCACATTGAGTTCAGAATCAAGAAAGCTTGTATGGCCTTCGGGCAATGCCGGCAAACCTTTGGTACAACTTGGGGTCTTAAACCCAAGTATATGAAATGGATTTACACAACTGTTGTTCGTCCAATATTGGATTATGGATGTCTTGTGTGGTGGCAAAAGGGCGAAGTGAGAACAGTCCAATCAAAATTAGGCCATCTCCAAAGGATGTGCTTGATGGCGATGTCTGAAGCGTTCTCGTCAACTCCTACGGCAGCACTCGAAGTTCTCTTTGACGTTGCCCCACTAGACATTCATCTCAAACAAGAAGCACTTTCTTGCACTTACCGCCTATGGGTACTCGGTTTACTAGAGGAAACTCCTGTGAACCGCAGTTCAACACACACCTCGTTGTTTCCACTTTTGGTGAATTGGGACAAAGTTGTCCTTGCTCTGAGTGATCTTACAATTGCTTGTAATTTTCCATATAGGACATTTTTCACGAAATATCCTTCCCGGGAAGATGTTACTACCAGAAAGCGTGGTGGGAGCCCCTGACCTATGGCAAAGTCAATGGAACAGGGGTTGTCAACACACTTTCACAGGGCCGTTTGCAATGTGGTTCTCCCGGACAATCTTCCCGTTAATATTCGGTGGCAAGGCGGACAATACACATGTGGAATGGCGGAAACAAGATTTCTTTTAACAATTAACTTTAACGATCAACAGTTATAGTTTAGCGGGCCTTACATTTTATTGAAAAGAAAATTAATACGGTAATAATTTCGTGCGCTAATTTTTTATGGGGTGTTTAAAAGGTTTGGAGCTCACCGTTGCGGCCGTTCGTTGAGGTGGTCGACATGCAGGAAACACAGGAACATGCGGGCAGGAACTCCATCGGGCGAAACCTTCATCCTCTTCTTCTTCTTCTTTTTCTTCTTCTTCTTCTTCTTCTTCTTCTTCTTCTTCTTCTTCTTCTTCTTCTTCTTCTTCTTCTTCTTCTTCTTCTTCTTCTTCTTCTTCTTCTTCTTCTTCTTCTTCTTCTTCTTCTTCTTCTTTTCTTCTTCTTCTTCTTCTTCTTCTTCTCGTTTCTTCTCTCCTTCTACTTTATCATTATTCTTCCTTCTATTCCCACAATTGGCTAGGGAATCACTTCACTGACGGTTTTGCCTGTGTAGCGATGGTCACAGTTCCGAGTCCGGGGAGTGGTACCGAAATTTTCGCGCGCACTTTTTGTGGTCATAATCAAGCAAGCCGGCACCTATTGTGAGTGGACAGTCACAGTTTTTACGTAATACCACTCCACACATGCCTTCACCACTTCTTACCTTGTCCACTGCAGTTATTGTTCTCTCACCACTTGCTCGCTTGATTTCTTCGTTCGTTGTATGGCCTAGATGATATTAACGCGATTGGGGATAACGTTTTAAATAGTGGTGCTTTTTTTTCCAATCGTTTGTGGTGACTATCACAAAGGCCCGTACTATTTTTAGCTTTTTAGGTGTTTTTTATTTAATTTAGTGGTATTTTAACTGTGTCCTTTAACACCTTTTATTTCGTAAGTTTGAACGTCTAGTTTGTTGTAAATTTAAGGCTTTTATTAACAAAAACCACTCACTTACGTGGAACTACAACGGTTAGTTATAAACGTACTTAACCGCGAACCGTCACTGTCTTCACTCCTCCGGACTTAGCACAAAATTAGAGACCGACCCTATTTTGCCCGTTCCATTTATAGGCACAATGAGTTGGCACAAAATTTCATGGTCAGGGTCATGAGAGTCGATGAGAGAGGGAGAGACCATGGAGATGACGACGAACGACAGTACGACGAACGGAGATACGATGATGTACGAACGAAAACTTACACACTAACAGGGATTGGTTGATGACCTATACTATTTTACAAGCTAACTCCGACAAAACTGGCTGCATGGATAGCCTTTACAACTTGAATCTCCAACACTTGACTCCACAATTTTGGCATAAATAAATTGAAATAAATTTGAAAATATGAAAGTACATATTTAAAGAAACTCTACGATGTATGAAAACTATTTGAAATAAATAAAAAAATGTAAATAAATCATCTATACAAATAAAGCATCTGGACAAACAAATAACCAAATAAATAAATATGAATAAAACAATAAATAAATAAGTAAATAAATAAATAAATAAATAAATAAATAAACAAATATATAAATAAATAAATCATCTAAACTACAGTCGGAGTAAGCAAAACAAACAAAATAAATAATTCACATGAGGACATCAACCAAGGGCTACTAAATGCAAAAATAAACGTCACTCAAACACCAATAAAAGTGGAGACAAACATTTATTTTACATTTAGACATTTACTTTAAAAAATAATAAAAAAAAATTACAAGAGCTTTGGGCTAAACCACTAACTGGCCTTCCCACCGAATATTCTTATTGTGACCCGAAGTGAACGGCCACAAAGAGTGGACATCTGGTTATATGGAGAGAAGTATTTCAGACGGCATCGTATGTTATACTGATGGCTCTCTTCTCGAAGGTCGAGCAGGTGCTGATATTTATTCTCGTGAGCTAAGGCTGCATCAGTCTTATTCACTTGGTAGACACTGCACCGTTTTTCAAGCCGAAATATTTGCTCTTATGTGCGGAGTGCAATCAGCACTCCAGCAGCACGTAATGGGCAAAGTAATATACACTCCCGTTCAAAAGTTTGGGGTCACCCCCTCAAAAACATGTCATTTTTTTAGGCCCATATCTCCGCCAATTTACGTCCGATTTAAAAAATCTAGGTCTCATTCAAAAGATAATAAGTCAAAGAAACTTTGAACATGGTTTTGATGAAACTTTTACAAAAATATTTATATGTAAACTTAACCTAAACTTGCAACATTTTCTAAAAAATAAATTTAATTTTACGGCAGTGTCGCTGGAAATTGGGTCGACCAAATTTTAAGTCGAGAGCGGTAATATAACCTATTTTCTATTGGCTTCCGACTGCCTTTTACCGAACTTAGCGGAAAAATATAGAAAAAAAGTTATTTAGGAAATTAACCATTGATGTCATCGGCCAAAAGTTTGGGGTCACCCCTCAATATGATGCATCAGCCGAAACTTTCGCAAAACATGGAAAACTGATTTGATGATATCTTCGTCATCTTTCATTCAATTTTTATTCTTTTTGGCTCATTTTGGAGATAATAAAGTAAACTTACATATCAAGGTAACACATTTCAAAAATTGAGGCATTTTTATGCTAAGTTTAAGTATGTAAGTTTTGAAAAATTGTTGCGGTTCAATGTCTATGCAGTAAGCATCATTCATTATGTTTAATATAAGCCAAGAAGAATTAAAATCGAATGAAAGATGACGAAGATATCACCAAATCATTTTTCCATGTTTTACGAAAGTTTCGGCTGATGCATCATATTGAGGGGTGACCCCAAACTTTTGGTCGATGACATCAATGGTTAATTTCCTAAATAACTTTTTTCCTAGATTTTTCCGCTAAGTTCGGTAAAAGGCAGTCGAAAGCCAATAGAAAATAGGTTATATTACCGCTCTCGACTTAAAATTTGGTCGACCCAATTTCCAGCGACACTGCCGTAAAATTAAATTTATTTTTTAGAAAATGTTGCAAGTTTAGGTTAAGTTTACATATAAATATTTTTGTAAAAGTTTCACCACAACCATGTTCAAAGTTTCTTTGACTTATTATCTTTTGAATGAGACCTAGATTTTTGAAATCGGACGTAAATTGGAGGAGATATGGGCCTAAAAAAAATGACATGTTTTTGAGGGGGTGACCCCAAACTTTTGAACGGGAGTGTACTTCTGTTCAGATAGCCAGGCTGTTATTAAAGCACTTGCTTCGACCAACTCCAGGTCGAAGATAGTTATCGCTTGTCGAACTCAAATCGAGGAGCTGAATGCAGCAAACGCTGTTCACCTTGTATGGGTACCTGGCCATTCTTCCACCGCTGGAAATGAATTGGCTGATGAGTTAGCTCGCACTGGAGCATCACATGACTTCATTGGCCCTGAGCCAGCTATTCCGGTATCCAAGTGTTGGGTAAAGCTTCAGATTGACATCTGGGCTGCCAGTCAGCATAAACAATGCTGGAATAGTTTGGAGTCATGTCGTCAAACAAAATTGTATTGTACTGAGCCACCTCTAGGGGTGGCAAAATATCCAACAAATCTGTCAAAGCAGAATTGCAGCATGCTGGTCAAAGCATTGACTGGCCACTGCCGACTCAGTTATCACATGGCGAATACATATTTAGCAAGCTGATTCATTTGCCTGTGATAGCTGTGAATTCGATTATGGAACTTCGTATCATTTAATATGTAACTGTCCAGTTTTTGCGCAATTGCGTTTCCGAGTACTAGGAAAACACTTATTAAGTGAAGCTGACTTCAGAAACCTGAATCTTCAGGACGTTCTGTTGTTCTTGACCCGCTGTGGTAAAAAGCTATAGGCTCTCTTTACGCTTTATGCGTTATCACAGTATCCTTCTCAGGACGCTATGTGAACCCATTGTGGTACGCTTTTGCGTGTATGACGATCCTATTCCCTTACCTGTCCTTTCCCCTGTCCTATCATTTTTCCTTCCCTTCTCCGTCAGGTACCTAAATGATGAATACGATCGTGTTCATGGCGATGGCACAAATTTCCCAAATAAAGGAGAACGTGCCTCGGGAGCCGACCTACTGATACCTGATGCCTGGATTCGGACTTGGGCTTCGACAGTGCCCTGGCATACCTATAGTCCAGATTTTAACCGTACGGCATCGCCGTGAAAGGTGAATATAACGAGCCGGACTCAACAGCTGGAGTAAAATTTTTACGAGATCCGGTCAATTTATTTGCTTTCCGCACGATATATACATTATTTCCAAAATATTTGGAATGGTAACAGCGCTGTACGTCTGCATGACGCGAAGCAGCAAAAGTCAAACTGGTAGAACATGCTTCAAACATAAAGTACAAAGTGTGCAGGAGAACGGTCGTTCAACGGGAAGGTTGAACCTTGAGATCGCTGCACTTTACGACGAATCCAGAAGGTGGCCAAATCCAGAAGAATACGGTGGGCAAGGCTTGTTGCAAGAATGAAAAAAAAAAACAGCGAAATTGATGTTCGCAACAGATCCGATTGGCATAAGAAGGCAAGGAGTGCAGCGGTCTAAATGAGAGGACCTGGTAAAATAGAACGTGTTCTCCCGAGCATTGGGCGCGATCGAGGATGGAGAACGGCAACCGCAAACTGAGTATTGTGGCGCAATATTGTTGACTACGTTGTCGTAAATGTGACGTTTTTGCTAATAACTGAATGTATGTATTAAAGAAAACAACAATCCGAAAACGTTGAGCAAAGAAGACGTTTGAAATCTCACGAACCATCACAAATCAACCGCATTAATGACTTCTAGGCTCATCCGGAGTACTTGACTCGTTAATGCTATTTTTATGTTCACACTTAACGTCCTTTTGTTTTCCTACACTCCTGAAACGACTCACCAATTCCCTGCATACGCACCGAAATGTCCCCGACCCGACCATCGTTTGCAGATTCACAAGTAAGTACCCACTTTTTCGCACATTAAGCTTCTAAATACACTGACTGCTAACAGTATGGGACCTTCTGACTTTTCACATTCTAGCAGCCACTGAATTGCATGTCGAAAAAAAAAACATCGAAATCCAAACGAATCACCCACGCAGCCGAATGCGTTTCCCTCGGAGTGGGACTGTAATCTGATTTTAAATTCATGACACCCGAACGATGATAATGTCACCGACGACGATGATGATGGGATTCGCACGCGAAACGAGTGCAAGTATGTAGGCTGGTGGCCTACAGTTCAGTGTTTTTTGCACTCTCTGAATGCGATGAGGACGAGAACAAGTGGTCGAAATGGAATGCGAAGGGTGACGAAAAGATACACGCGCGTTACGGCGGATGAGTAGGGTGAATTGGTGTAATACGTTCACCTAGTTGGTAAATCTTACCGGAGCGTCCAGTCAGTCGTTGGCGATCTCCTGCTACGAGTTCTGTGCAAACATGGTAGTGCAGCCTGACCATTGTTTTCTTTCTGAAGTCAACTGGATTGAGGCAGTATGTCGAGAGTGTCTGTTAGCCATGGAGGTCCGGCCCAAACAGCGTCTGTTTCGCCATATGAAATGAAATGCTGCTCCACCGGAATCTATAACAGGGATACTAGGTGATATTGTCTAATGATATTTTCTAATGCACACTAAAATGTCCAAGGATCCATCCAAGATAACGTTCTAATGGATTTATTGCAATTTAGGTGTGTGGGTGTATCTCGATGCGGTGTATCGGAAGTGAACCACGTGGAGGGGTTCTGGACGTTCTGGTAAAGCTGCGGGCTGTCGATGGGCTGAAGTTGCCTACGCAGGCTCTGTAGACCTATGGATTCCATTTAACGGTCGTCTGCAGTACGTCTTACTGGGCGAAGCAGGTACGTGCCGAATAACAATGTCTTCAGAGAAGTTCTAGGGCATCGAGAGCTCTTGGAGCCACTTGGTAACTGGAGCACAGTAGCGGACCTTCTAGGCTGCTTCCTGGTTTCCCTAGTAGCACATATATTGTAAAAAAGTACATGCAACTCTTATGCAATCAAATTCAGTCATACAAGAGTTGGATATACTTTTCTAGAACATGTGTGCTACAGGGGTATCGCTGAGTTTTGTGGATTGTGGGAGACCATCAGCAAATCAAAGCTAATGGGTTCAAGCAGAGGAATTTGAAACGTTTTAGATTGCCTACTGGGGATTTGAAAGGCTTACTTAGAATTCTGGAAATCCGATACTTCTCCGACATTATCGACATCAGGACCTATTGTGCCGCTAAATTGACTCGACCACTATCTGGTGATGGTCAAACTGCGCCCAAAACTTTCCGTCATTAATAATATACGGTACCGGCGACCGATACGGTACAACCTTGAGCGACTGAAGCAACCGGAAGTCGCCTCAGTATACGTGCAGAATCTCGATACAGCGTTGGTAGACAAGGGCGAGCTTAATGTGGCCCCTCTAGAGGACTGAGGGAGAACAGTTAAAGCAGCCATTAACGACGCAGCCGAGAGCATCATCGGGTACGTGGAAAGGAGTCGACGAAACGAATGATTCGACGAGGAGTGTAGAGCGATTTTAGAGGAGAAGAACGCAGCACGGGCGGTAATGCAGCAGCAAAGAACCCGGTAGAACGTGGAAAGTTACAAACAGAAGTGTAGTGCAAAGAAATGGAACTGCTGTGCCGTTCCCATGAAACACGGAAGTTCTACGAGAAGCTCAACGCAACCCGCAACGGCTTCATGTCACGAGCCAAAATATGCAGGGATAAGGACGGATGCCTCTTGTCGGTCGAACGTGAGGTGATCAAAAGGTGGAAGCAGCACTCCGATGAGCACCTGAATGGAGTGGAGGACGCAGGCACGGGAGACCACGGCAACGGAGGGAACGACTTCGTCAATGCAGCAGAGGACGGAAATGGGCCAACTCCCACCCTGAGGTATGTTAAGGATGGCATTCACCAGCTCAAAGCCAACACATCAGTTGTCAAGGATGGTATCGCAGCTGAACTCATCAAGATGGACCCAGAAAAGTTGGCCACCTGTCTGCAGCGGTTAATAGTCAGGATCTGGGAAACCGAACAGCTACCGGAGGAGTGGAAGGAAGGGGTAATCTGCCCCATTCAGCAGTAAGGCGACCATTTGAAATGTGCGAACTTCAGAACCATCAGTATTTTGAATGGTACCTACATTATATATTATATATTTATATATTTATATATTTATTTACTCCATCTTCGACATAGTCGCACAGATTGTAAAACTTAAACTAAACAAAAAAACATATTATTCCAAATTTCTTAACCTATTTTTGAACACAGTTTTCGACATATTAAATTCAAACAACACACTAACATTGTTAAACACTCTTAAACATGACGTAAATGGGTTGTTTTGCCCGTACGTGGTGCTATGAGCAGGAATAGCGAGAAAAGGCACACTTCGAAGTGCTCGGGGAGGAACATATAATGGAATTTCCGCTAGAATTGACGGGCAGGCCATGTTTCCCGAAATGACATCAAAAATAAAAAGTTGCTGCAGTTTGACACGCCTCGCCGAAAGAATATCTAAGCCGATTAGCTTGCAGCGATCTGGATAGCATGGAAGGTTTTCTGGGTCTCTCCAAGGAAGGTGCCTCAGGGCAAATCGCACAAAACATTTTTGCACGCGTTCCATCTGTATATTCTGTATTAAGTGGTAGGGCGACCAGACGGGAGCAGCATACTCCAGAATGCTTCGTACAAGGGCACAAAAGAGAGTCTTCAGGGCATGTATATCAGTGAAGTCGGCTGCGTGACGCCGAATAAAGCCTAATGTTGACCAAGCTTTGGCGGTTATAATAGATATATGCTTATTGAAGCGCAGTTTGGGATCAATGGTTACTCCGAGGTCACAAATTTCACTAACACGCTCTAACTCGATCGCACCAATAGCATAAGGATGCATCCGTGGGGCAGGGCTGCGTGAAAATGATATTGCCTTGCACTTACTGCTATTTATACGCATGCCATTGTCGCCGCACCAGACAATAAGAGTGTCAATGTCATTTTGAAGTATGACACAGTCCAAAGCAGATGAGATAATGCGGTACATCTTTAGATCATCAGCAAATGCAAGCTTTAACGACGATAGCTTCAGGATCAAGTCGTTTACAAATATTATGAAGATCAGTGGGCCAAGCACACTACCTTGCGGCACACCGGGGCTGTCCATAAACCACGTGGTCATGAGGGGGGGGGGGGGGGGTTCGACCAAAGACCATTTTGTATGGACAAATAAAAAATTTTGTATGGACTAATGACCACGCGGGGGGGGGGGGGGGGGGGGGGGGTGAAAAGTCCCAAAAAAATGACCACGTGGTTTATGGACAGCCCCACCTGATGAGATTTCGAGAGGTCTGGAATGCGTTGCGTTGACTGTTACGTAGGCCTCTCTATTCGTAAGATAGGAAAACAACCACGTTGTGAGCCATATCGGGAAACCTAGATGCTCCATTTTATCAATGATCGTCATGTGTGGCACCGTATCGAACGCTTTTGCGAAATCGACGTATATTGCGTCGACTTGCTGATGTGACTCCATTGCTCTCGAAACTGCCGTGACGTAGCACATCAGGTTGGAAGTAGTTGATCGATTTTTTACGAAGCCATGTTGAAACTCGGAGATGATTGATGACGCAGCATGATACATCATTTTATGAATCAGTTTTTCGAAAACTTTACTGAGACAACATAGTATTGATACCCCTCTATAGTTTTCGACAACATTTTGGCTACCAGACTTATGTATCGGCACAATTATCGCAGTTTTCCAAGCAGTTGGGAATTTCCGCTCCAGAAGCGACTTATTAAAGATGGCCGTGATTGGATATACAAGCGTAGATGCACATTTTTCAAACAGTAGTGGAGGTAAATCATCGGCGCCAGGACCTTTGTTGACGTCTAGTTCTTTAAGAGCGATTAGCACATCCTCAACAGAAAATTGCAGTTCAGGGATCGAAATATCGTACGATAGCACATCTTGAAACCTATCCGCACGCGGCACAGGAGACACTTTCGTGAACACGCTTTCGAAGAATTCTGCAAATAATTCAGCTGCGTCTGAATTGGTAACAGCAGTAGAGCCAGCATAACGTACGTTGGTGGGAATGCGGTTGGCTGACCGTTGGCGTTTCACAAAGTTCCAAAAGAGCGATGGGTTATTTTTCACATTTGCCTGAACCATGGACATGTAATTCTCGTACGTGGATTCAAGGAGGTTTTTGTACGTATTCTCCATCTCCCGAAGTTGAATTTTGTCGAGCTCAGACTTGGACTTGAAATATCGATTTCGTAGCTTCCGAAGAATATTTCGTAGATTTCGCAAGTCTGGAGACCACCATGGTTTAGTAAAAACCGAGTTTGACGCTGGTCGCTTACGAGGTACATGTTCTTGAAAAACTTCGTGTAGTTTGAAATAAAAGTTCGAGAGCATCTCATCCACCGTGGAGCCTAGCAGTAAATCCCACTCAATCGTAGAGAGAACGTTGTCCAAGTTCTCAAAGTTGCAGTTACGAAAATCAAAATTGCAATTCCCTCCTGAATCAGATGGTGTTGTCAGTGTATGACAGCGAACATCCAGAAGCACAATAAACGGCGGATGATGCGAATCAACTGACAATAGCGGTGCCGACGGTTCCAACAAATCAAGGTTTTCGGGTAGATTAGCAAATGCTAGATCTAAGAGTCTCCCATTGGCATTAACGCAACTGTTAATTTGCTGTAGCCCCGCAGAAAACAAATCCTCCACCAGCGCAAAATCATGCTCGGTAGATGCATTAGTTGGAACGTATCCATTGATGTCTACATCAAAATGCCAGTTAAGCTCTGACAGTAAGGTGGCCCACACTTATATGAAAAACAAAAAAAATCGAAAAATGCCAAGTCTTACCTCCAAAATCAGTTGATTTGGACTCCCAGAAGCTACGTTCAAAATTTGAGCAAAATCGGTTGAGCCTAAGGGGGCGCTCAAAACGCTTGAAGTTTGTATGGGAAAACTTGGCTAAATGTATGCAGAAATTTTAAATTTTCGAATTTTGCCGCTAGGTGGCGCTGTAAGCGTTCAATAAATGAACCCTTTGGTATTATTGTAGGTGACTGTATGCCAAACAACTTTGTCGAAGACCGCAAAGTGATCCAACGTCTGTGAAAAAAGTTATACCCTAGGTAAAGTGAGGATAAACTTTATTGTTGTTTTTCCAATACATGTAAAGGAATAATATCAATAATGAAATCTCAATACTTTGCCTCACTTTTCCTAGGGTATAACTTTTTTCACAGCCGTCGGATCACTTCGCGGTCTTCGACAAAGTTGTTTGGCATATAGTCACCTACAATAATACCAAAGGGTTTGAATATTGAACGCTTACAACACCACCTAGCGGCAAAATTCGAAAACTTAAAATTTCTGCATACATTTGACCAAGTTTTCCCATACAAACTTCAAGCGTTTTGAGCGCCCCCTTAGGCTCAACCGATTTTGCTTAAATTTTGAACGTAGCTTCTGGGAGTCCAAAACAACTGATTTTGGAGGTAAGACTTGGCATTTTGTGATTTTTTTGTTTTTCATATAAGTGTGGGCCACCCTATCTGACAGATTGTAGTCCCCCACCGTCAATAAAATGTCGTTGTCCGATAAAAGGTCAATGGTCTGGAGAACTGACCTTGCGTGGGTATTATACAGCTCCAGAGTTGAACGTGGCGGAAGGTATATCACTACTACATAAAGGAAGCGATCTTTTAGCTTGATGCGTACTGCGATTTGCTCTAGCCTCTCGCTATTAGTTAGTGGAACTGATTCGCATTTGAAACGATTGCTAACGGCTATGAGCACACCCCCACCGCGCGAAAATTCGCTTGTTAGTTCGCTGCGGTCACAGCGGAAAACAGTATACTCCGAGGCAAACTCTGCGTTCTCAATGTCCGGGCGAAGCCATGTTTTGTACTATCGCAGATCATCTTCCATCGTCTGTCACCTAAAACGAATGAGATCGAGCCGGCTTCATCGACGGCCGGTCGACAACGGACCAGATCTTCCAGAAATGCCGTGAACACCTGGTTCCAACGCATAACCTGTTCATCGACTTCAAAGCGGCATACGACAGTATTGACCGCGCAGAGCTATGGAGAATCATGGACGAAAACGGCTTTCCTGGGAAGCTGACTAGACTGATTAAAGCAACGATGGACGGTGTGCAAAACTGCGTAAGGGTTTCGGGTGAACTATCCAGTTCATTCTAATCTCGCTGGGGACTGCGACAAGGTGGCGGACTCTCATGCCTACTCTTCAACATCGCTCTGGAAGGTGTGATGCGACGAGCCAGGCTCAACAGCCGGGGAACGATTTCCACAAAATCCGGTCAAAAGCACACAATTGCGGACGACATGGACATTATTGCCAGAACATTTGGAACGGTGGCAGAGCTGTACACCCGCCTGAAACGCGAAGCAGCAAAGGTCGGACTGGTGGTGAATGCCTCAAAAACAAAGTACATGCTGGTGGGCGGAACCAAAAACGACCGGATCCGTCTGGGTAGTAATGTTACGATAGACGAGTATACTTTCGAGGTGATGGAGAAATTTGTCTACCTCGGATCCTTACTGACGGCTGACAACAACGTGAGCCGTGAAATTCGGAGGCGCATCATCAGCGGAAGTCGGGCCTACTACGGGCTCCAGAAGAAACTGCGGTCGAAAAAGATTCACCCACGCACTAAATGCACCATGTACGAAACGCTAATAAGACCGGTGGTGCTCTACGGGCACGAGGCACGGGCCATGCTCGAGGAGGACCTGCAAGCACTCGGAGTTTTCGAGCCACGCGTGCTAAGGACGATCTTCGGCGGTGTGCAGGAGAACGGTGTGTGACGGAGAAGGATGAACCACGAGCTCGCTGCACTTTCCGGCGAACCCAGCATCCAGAAGGTGGCCAAAGCCGAAAGGATACGGTGGGCAGGGCATGTTGCAAGAATGCCGGACAACAACCCTGCAAAGCTGGTGTTTGCAACTGATCCGGTTGGCACAAGAAGGCGCGTAGCGCAGAGAGCACGATGGGCGGACCAGGTGGAGCGTGACTTGGCGAGCATTGGGCGCGACCGAGGATGGAGAGCGGCAGCCACAAACCGAGTATTGTGGCGTTTTATTATTGATAATGTCTTGTCTTAAATGTGATGTTGAACAAATAAATGTATGTATGCACCTATAGAACACATCTCAATTGCATTCGCATCAATGTATCAACTTAAGCATGATGAGCACTTCGAACATATTATACATGTTCACCCTAAGATCCTGCGACAACGATGACGACAGCAAACCTCCGACTCTGGCTGGTCGGTGACGATGGCGG